>NC_088716.1:32818576-33066076 GCF_963576615.1 Watersipora subatra
CTAGCTGAGAAATACTCACCAAAATTACAAAAGGCTTTTTTCTACCGAAAACTAACCTAAAAACAATATTTTTACTTTTAATGTTTGAGTGAACCCTAGCTCTGCCATTTTTTATCATCTCCTATCTTGTTGCACATAGGTACCAGCTGGTTTTATCAGGCATCACAATGATGACGACTCGCAAAACTTGAGAGCCATTTTTGTGACGCTTATATGGTTGGTTGGTCTCTGTTGTTAACATTTGAAAGCATTTTGATAACATTCTACTAAGTAAAATGCTCATGTAGTTAACAATTGGCAGCCATTATGGGAATTTCATAAAGAAACCATACACTAGTTGTATTTGCGATAGTGGACCAAAAGGACAAAGACTTGAAGGCTATGAACTTGCTGGTGGTATTCTGCCAAAATTTGAGCCCGTATTCCAGTTTGAAAGTTGTCTGTTCTATCAGCTGAACTATAAGTACTCTAATATTCAAAATATATTGATATAGTCTATCTATTGACATCAGCTGTGCAGATATTTGATGTATGTTTGAACATCATTGACAATGCATCATACGTGAGCACATGGGCCTCTCTATATCTAAACGTATAGTGCATTAGCAAACAATGCTCAGATTCACATTGGAGATAGATTTTTCAAGTGCCAAAACAGTTTTGTAGACATGAAGATATTTTGCAGTTCAAGAAGGTATTGTTATGAGGCTATTACAACTAAAATCTACACAAGCATAAATACTGTCGCACGTTGGAGATATGATGTAGCCTATATGTGCATCAATTTTAGTTCAAATCCGTTTCTGTTTATATAGATAGAAACATGCAGGTTCAACCGGTACATTTTACGCTGAGATAATTCAAATTTAAATAACAATAGTATGCAGGGTATCATAGAGATAAATGTTCTTATCAATTGAAAACAAAGTATAAAAAAGTATATTACAATCAGTAGTTAATCCAGAACGGAGACACTCAATGCTTGTTTGTTGGTCCAGTACCGGGGAATACAATTAGAATCTTTTATATACATAAATAATTTACATGAAGTCATCAAGCCAATATCTTGTACTAGTATCTGAGAGTGTGCGGACCAATATAGACCAAATGTAGCATACACTGTTGCAGCTGAACCATCTTCATAAAAAAGCAAGTGTGACAGCGATTTAGCTGTCCGACTGACAACGAGCCCAACAACTATTTTTTCTTCCGTTCACCAATACATCGTGGACAATACCATTTTCCTTTTGGCTTTGATGTTAGACTGACACAGGGAAAGTGAAACCACTCTATAGGACACTGCAACAGATAGAAAACATGCATGAATGTTGATCAACAATTCTCTAGTGTTTTCTGTGTCTTCTCTGCCTACATATGTGTCTTCTCTGCCTACATAAGTGTCTTCTCTGCCTACATAAGTGTCTTCTCTGCCTACATAAGTATCTTCTCTGCCTACATAAGTGTCTTCTCTGCCTACATAAGTGTCTTCTCTGCCTACATAAGTATCTTCTCTGCCTACATAAGTGTCTACTCTGCCTACATAAGTGTCTTCTCTGCCTACATAAGTGTCTTCTCTGCCTACATAGGTGTCTCCATCTGTCTACATAGGCAGATGGAGACATCCAAACATTTTATCTACTTCTATATGGAAGGTTGGAGATACCCTAAACAGTCAATCTACCTACAAGGAAGGATGGAGATACCCTAGACATTCTATCTACCTACATGGAAGGATGGAGATACCCTAGACATTCTATCCACCCACACGGAAGGATGGAGATACCCTAAACATTCGATCTACCTACATGGAAGGATGGAGATACCCTAGACATTCTACCTACCTACAAAGAAGGATGGAGATACCCTAAACATTCAATCTACCTACAAGGCTGGATATACCCTAGACATTCTATCTACCCACAAGGAAGGATGGAGATACCCTAAACATTCAATCTACCTACAAGGATGGAGACACCCTAAATATTCTATCCACCTACAAGGAAGGCTGGAGATACCCTAGACATTTTATCTACCTACAAAGAAGGATGGAGATACCCTAAACATTCAATCTACCTACAAGGAAGGATGGAGATACCCCAAACATTCTATCTACCCACAAGGAAGGATGGAGATACCCTAGACATTCTATCTACCCACAAGGAAGGATGGAGATACCCTAGACATTCTATCTATAAACAAGAAAGGATGGAGACTCCCTAGACATTCTATCTACCCACAATGAAGGATGGAGATACTCTAGACATTCTATCTACCTACAAGGAAGGATGGAGATACCCTAGACATTCTATCTATCAACATTCTACCAAGGGCACTGGGTACTGTAAAGACTGAAGCATGCTGATGGAGGGTGAAGTGAAAGCTGCCATGGGAAAAGCTTCCAACCATCTACATCTCAAATGGATGCCTTTAAAAATTATTCGTCGAAATCCGCTTGACAACGTCTAAGGCAAGACCAAAAATACTCAGAACCGACAAATTTTATTCACACTAGTTGACCATTACAATTCTATCAAAGAGTCTATAGACAGCTAAAACACTCACATCGTTGTTATCACACCCAATCATTTCTCCATAGGAGACTTGATGACAAATGCAATAAGTAGGCTCATTGGGGTCTACTGGCATGTCCAACACATCCGAAGGATGGCCAGCGCCAAAATCTGGCGAGAGAGGTGGCAATTCTGGTTCGGCTCTACAAAATGTTGAGTGACAGCGGATTGACAGATCACTACATTCTTCACGCATTATAAAAACTATGTTTTTTTTATCTATATTGAAACAAACATGAAAAAGATTCATTTGCTATCATCAGTTGCAAACCCTTAAAGAACATCCATTCTTACATACTAAGACTTCCAGAATAAATATTGAACGATTTCCTAAATATAAAGCATTGAAATGTGTCTACAGTTAGTCACAGATAGTTTCTGCTATTCTAATCTTCTCCCCTTCAAAATTAAGAAAAAATTATAAGATTAGCCATGAATGTATAAACTGCTATATTTTATAATCCGATGAGTAGGACCTTCATAACTGGTGAATTAGTTATAGCTCAGTGATTCTAGTAGACTGATAGCCTCTTGCCTAATGAATTAAAGGTGTGGGGTGAAGTAGTTATATCAATGATTCTAGGAGACTGATAGCCTCCTGACTAATGAATTAAAGGACTGGTAAAGTAGCTATATCAGTGATTGTAGTAGACTGATAGCCTCCTGACTAATGAATTAAAGGACTGGTGAAGTAGTTATAGCAGTGATTCTAGGAGACTGATAGCCTCCTGTCTAATGAATTAAAGGACTGGTAAAGTAGTTATATCAGTGATTGTAGTAGACTGATAGCCTCCTGACTAATGAATTAAAGGACTGGTGAAGTAGTTATAGCAGTGATTCTAGGAGACTGATAGCCTCCTGTCTAATGAATTAAAGGACTGGTGAAGTAGTTATATCAGTGATTGTAGTAGACTGATAGCCTCCTGTCTAATGAATTAAAGGACTGGTAAAGTAGTTATATCAGTGATTGTAGTAGACTGATAGCCTCCTGACTAATGAATTAAAGGACTGGTGAAGTAGTTATAGCAGTGATTCTAGGAGACTGATAGCCTCCTGTCTAATGAACTAAAGGACTGGTGAAGTAGTTATATCAGTGATTCTAGTAGACTGATAGCCTCCTGTCTAATGAATTAAAGGACTGGTAAAGTAGTTATATCAGTGATTGTAGTAGACTGATAGCCTCCTGACTAATGAATTAAAGGACTGGTGAAGTAGTTATAGCAGTGATTCTAGGAGACTGATAGCCTCCTGTCTAGTGAATTAAAGGACTGGTGAAGTAGTTATATCAGTGATTCTAGTGGACTGATAGCCTCCTGTCTAATGAATTAAAGGACTGGTGAAGTAGTTATATCAGTGATTGTAGTAGACTGATAGCCTCCTGTCTAATGAATTAAAGGACTGGTGAAGTAGTTATAGCAGTGATTCTAGGAGACTGATAGCCTCCTGTCTAGTGAATTAAAGGAATCTTACTCTTTGGTATCCTTTTTCTTCCTTTTCTGTCCCTTTGAAACATCTTCCTCTTCTGCTTTCTTCTTCCTGCCTCTTTTACCTTTCTCTGCCCGAGGAGCTGGAGTTTCAACTATGATTAAGAGAGAGAGAAACCGAGGCAGTCAATAAAAACTCATTGAAGAGGCAACAAGACAAATGTCTCAAGCTGCTATAAGAACCCTACACAATTGTACTTTTAGTAGGAGAGACAACCGAAAGTAAGCATCACATATACTCAATTTCCTAACATCTATTAATTTAACACAAAAAGTAGTCTTAGTTTAGTTGCACTGCCTCCTCATCACAAATCCAGATTTGACATGGCCACCAACTGATTGGAGAATACTTATGATGAGGAACAATCGTTACTCACTTGTTAGGCTGGTGTCCTTCAACTCGGCCTCAAATCTTGCAAGATCGTTGTCAAGTTTTCGAATGTGTTTATCGACCTAAAAATATTGAGCAAAGTTATATTACAAATGGTGTATAGCACATATTTGTATATGCATGATGTGTAGCATATATATATACATATGATGTATAGTATATATATATATATATATATATATATATATATATATATATATATATGATGTATAGCATATATATACAGTCAAACATGGATAACTCAAACTTCACGAAACCGAGCAAGAGTGTTCGAGTTATCAGAGCGTTCAAGTTATCAGAGCACTGTCACAGGTCCATGTATTTATTTATTTATTAGTAGATACATGTAAATATACAAACTATAATATAAATCAAAAGCATAAATGGCTTCTTTCAAATTAAATGCTTCTAATGCAAAGTATAAAACTTTTTTATCAAATAGTATAGAGATTTTTCTATCACTTGAGATTGGTTTGTTGTTTGAGGTGATGTTATTGCCAGGACGTTCTTTAGATTAAAATTGGCAAAACTTGATCGTTGTTGAAATGCTCAGAAGAAACGACATCTTTTTCTTTTGAGCGTTTTAACCATGATCAATTTTGCCAATTTTTCTTGAAGTTTATGCGAAGGTTACCTCACGTTTCCTTGCTTCCGAAGGACCATCGCTAAGCGGATGTTTGGTAAAAATCAAATTTCACCAAACCTTTAGAAAAGTCGTTGACAAAAATATTTTGCCGATGGTGGTAATAACGACGCCTTTAAATTACGAAAAGTCGAGGTTTACCTCTGGGCTAGATCACAGTAAATGTTCACTTTTGGTGTGATTGCAAACATTATAATTTTGAAAAAAGGGTTGATTTTTGTAATGCTAGAGGGCCTCAAGTACCAGGAAACAGCAGTTGTTATTACTTTATTGCTACCAGTTGGGAATTATCAATGGATTACTGGCACCATGTCAGAAAATTGTGTTAGTTTCGGGACAAAACGTAAAATAGGCTGTAGGTTAAGATAGGCAAGCAAAATAACTTTTATGCAATTGGATTTCTTCAACATCATCTAAGGAAGCAACAATAGCAGTTCATTCCACTATTATTGCACTGGTTCTTACAAAGCAGGTGTTCTTCACTACCATCCGTCTCGTAACTAACAAAATAAGCATGGTTTTCTTTTTCCTAGTGTTTAAGATCATCACAGCATGCCAGTTTTTATTTTCTATTCAGCTGTGTTGGTGTGCAACAATATAAGAGGCTTTAAATTTGAGTTGAGTGAAGTCTACTCTGTGTACAAGCCAGCAGACATACTGTGAGTTTCGGGACAAAAATATGATTTAAACCAGGATTGTACTGTGATAAATAACCCCTGCTGTTTTCGTTCACATGTTTCAGCCTTACAATTACTAATCTAGTGAGAAATACAATAAATTTGGTTTAATCAGCATGGTCTGGTGGTGAAAAAGGCCTCTGGTGATCATGCCAAAGGTCAAGTCATAATACCTCTTTACATTGTGACTTGTGTTGTCACACAACGTTATTGCCTTCATTGTTTGACTGGGTTGCATGAGGGTAACCTATCTATACTGAAATTATGGGTAAGACAAGCAAATAAAGGCAAAGAAATTATGCTCAAAGGCAACTGGAAAAGGACGCTCAGGGTTACAGGAAAAAAACGAGACCGTTAGCGAATGTCGGCTTAGAAAAGCAGCTGTCATGAACAAAGCTGATGAAGGTGAACAACGTGAATACGAGAGAATAAGAAAACGAGAGCAGCGACTAAAAAAAAAAGCTGGGATAAGTTAAACAATCAGCCAGGACAAGGATAGTGATGGAACGCCGAACTCTGCACCAGCTTTCTTTTCATCCACACAGTCTTTTGGTAGGTAGACATTGAGTGACATTAGGATTTCCTTCCTTGTCAAACATGGGTATTTATTAAAAATTTTTGAATGAATGATAAGGATGGGGAAACTGAACAGGTATTGGTGACCAAACAACAACCATTCATACACACAGGTTAAGTTGACGTAATGGTAATTTTGTGATTGGATAGCAATTAAATTTAAACTATTT
This sequence comes from Watersipora subatra, assembly GCF_963576615.1. NCBI lineage: Eukaryota > Metazoa > Bryozoa > Gymnolaemata > Cheilostomatida > Watersiporidae > Watersipora > Watersipora subatra. The sequence continues at coordinate 32,825,088 of NC_088716.1, forward strand.
TATTTATAATTTTACAGGACGAGCTATGAAGAAGGTTGACAAGGTACTGCCTACATCCCCCAGAAAACAAGTGATTGTTCTAGATGGTGAACTGGCCAAAAAACTAAATACATTATCTCCGACAACTAAAGCAAGATGCAATCAAAAGATTAGGGAATGTGGATCTAGAAAGACAACGCAAGATGCCATTGATGAAACTACTGAACAGCTGGTGAGAAAGTTTTTCTTGAGTGACAGAATAAGTAGAACATTGCCAAGCAAGAAACATGTGGTAACTGTGAGAGATCAGAATAAAAAAAAAGAAAAACTTCAAAAGAACCTATTAATGTTTACAACACAGCACCCAGACATCAAGATTGGCTTGACTAAGTTTCGAGAATTTCGGCCCCTATAGTGCTGCCAATCACCAAATTGTATGCGCCTGCTTTATCTGTGAAAATGCACAGCAACTTTTCGATGCTGTGAGGTCAGCTGTGCCAATGCCATTGGAGTGCTCCACATTATATCAGATGTTGAAGTCAACTGTGTGTGATATAAAAAATGAGAAATGCTGTGGACGTGAATGTGAAAAATGCAAATGTGGTGTACAAAGCATATTTGACAACACCAATTTACCTGAGGAAGGGACGGTGATAGTGAAGCAATGGAGACCAGACCCCAACCATGGAAGCTATCTAAATTTGCTGCAGGAGAGGATGCAAGTGAATGATGTGATTAAGAAGTTTACAGATGTGCTAAAATCACTTGTCAATCATGAGTATGGAAAAAACCACCAGCTAGGAGAAATTTCTGCTTTAAAAGCGGATTTGCCTGCTTACCATATCATCATACAGGAGGACTTCAACGAGAACTATACCCGTAAACAGCAAGTTGAAATCCAGAGTGCCTACTACTCCACCGTATCAGTAACTCTATCCATTGCTGTTGTCTGGTACAAATCATCTGATGGTGTGGTCACTACACGTAGCTATGTCATCGTATCCGATAATCAGGCAGATTGAATGAAGAGTAAGAAGTGAGAGAAAGTAGTGAGAAGAGTCATCAACTAGGAGATATAGCGGCAGTCGCTTATGATATAGATGAAATGCATGTTGGAGAGCTTGTTGAGAAAGTATCAGATAATGAATACGCCATGAAGTTTATGGTCAGGCAGGGCAAGACTTTCAAATGGCCAAGTAAACTTGATATACATCCTTTCCACCAAAACTTCATACTTACAGTTAAACCGATTCTAAGACCCTGTTCGGCGAACTTTAGATCACTCATAGTTGAGAATTTTGATGAAGTATTGTCAGCTTTGGATGATTATGCAGCCAAATTGTTCAAGTGAACCAAACAACTTGCTATTATATGTGATTATGTGCTTAACATTATTAATTCCAATAAATTTGTGAAGTTATTTCAATAAAATAACCATTTTCATTTTTTCCCGAAACTAACATGTCCCGAAACTAACACACTATTTCACACTCAACTATCACTTGAAGTAAAACCTCACAGATTGGCAATAAAAATAGTCACTTTTTGAACAGACAACACCCTAACTTATGTTAGAAAACTCAAATTGCTAACCTCAAACCCTTAACTTCATAGCAATTGGCCAATGAAAATGAACCATAAAAGCGGGTGATCAAAATTTGTCCCAAAACTGACTCGAAGTTTCATCCCGCTGTTCGAGAATGATGCTTTGTTGAAAGGGATATTTCAGTTGCATTTGATGATAGTAACCTAAAGTATGTATGTACAATTATTTACTGATATCTTATTCACCTACTAGGCTGGGGGCTACATTGACACACCATTTGTCCCGAAACTGACAACTGCGATCGTGCCCCTCTATAGCTTGGAATAAAGTGATTTTCTAAAGCAATAACAACCGTCTCGGTAGCCGTTGGGCAAAAAGCTGTTCGAGTTAACAGAGTTGAGGTCGAGTTATCTAAAGCAATTTATCATTACGTGGGAACGGACCAAAGAAACGGTTCGAGTTAACCATGTGTTCGAGCTATCCGAGGGCGAGTTATCCATGTTTGACTGTATATATATACACATATATATATATATATGATGTATAGCATATACATATAAAAAATTATTTCCTCACCCCGGTTAACCCATATGGGTGGTAATTTCTGCTCTAACTAGGGTCTCCTACCAGAGACCTGGGAGTTTGAGCACTCGCCTCAAGATCTTAGCTGTTTCCAATAGCGCACTTTTTTGCAACTCACCTGAGTTGATTGCTGTCGGTATCTGGGCAAGCCACACATTATGCGCCAGTGTTATTGCGCCCAGTGCCCCAATGACTACTAGAATAACAGTTGTTTTTATATATATATACAGTATATATACAGTATATATATAGTATGGTATATATAGTATAGTATATATATACAGTATATATACTGACAGAAAAGGAAGCTCCTGGTAAGGTCAAGAAAAATGACAGCGCTAAGATCCTCTGGGACTTCTACATCCGGACTGACAAGCATGTCCTAGCAAACCAACCAGATATAGCGGTGGTGGACAAGGAGAACAAGAGGGCTACTATAATAGATATAGCAGTACCCAATGACTACAATATAGCCAGCAAAGAAAAAGAAAAGGTAGAGAAATATCTCCCTCTTGGAGAAGAGATTGAAAATGCTGAGATGTAAGAACAACTGTAATTCCAGTAGTCATTGGGGCACTGGTTAACCGGGATAAGGAATCATTTTATATATATATATATATATATATGATGTATAGCATATATATATATATTATTTATAGCATATATATGGTGCATAGCATATATATAGTCCTATATAGCATATATAAATATACACATATATATAAATATATATGATATATAACACACGCACCACACCCACCCAATTTAAACCATCAGACTACTTCAAAGTAAATAGACTGCGTGAAACAAGGAACTAATATTAGCCTGAGACCGTTATTGGTTATTTCTACATGAATGGTTTTGCTTTCAAAGTTTCAACGAAAAAAAGCGAAAAGGTTTGGAGTTGGACAACGAGAGAATTGATTGTTATTTATGTAAACAATTCATAATTGATACAATTTTCTGGACACCTAAAATCCGAAAAACAGATAATTGAAATTGTTTGAAGCTAAAGAATGATCTTACCATTTCATAAGTTTGCATTGCTAATGTTACTTTGTCATCACCATACTCAGATGATCTGCTAAATAATTTAGTGATTTGCTCTAATTTCTTGTGTCTCTCAGCAGAAGACAGCTTCTTGACAGTAGCCAAATAACTGTCTGCATGTTTGTCTATCTCTTTCATAACATCTATGCAATATAAACAACATGAAAAGAAAAACATATAGAATTAACTTAGCTTCAGCAATCCAAGCAAATAATATGCAATGTAATAGAGTGCTGACTTATATTTCATCTTGTAGTAACATACGTTAACCACAACAAATACTCCAAAACTTGGCAAAACATAAGATAATTCATTAAAACGATGCACAACAGTCACTTGAAACTTAGCCTTATGTACCTTGTGCTCGTTTGTCCAGGTCCCTCATAAGGTTGAAGTTTCTTTGAAGCTCTAAGGGAAGTGCCTCCAAACCTGGATAATTATAATCTCAATTACTAACAATTTTCATAGCAATCAAAGCATCAGCAAACTCAGATTTGTCTTAATTCATTTGGTCATAAGTTTGCATACGTCGTTAGTAGGCCTATGCACATATGTTCTGTAGCCTAACGGTCATGCCAAGTTTTGATGATGACCAGGGTACAAATAAGTTGCAGAAAACGCGCGCATCCTGCTACAATTGAGACCACAAAAGCATCACTGCAGACCTAGTTGTATTGGTTAAAAAATTAAGCAAAATATTTTAATTGACTTGGTCAAATAACATCTCAACCCACTTGGCCAACTCATTTTAATTATTAAAATGCTAAAACGACTGCAATGAAACGCAGAGTAGTAGTGACTAGTGTGAAATCTAGTTTTCAACTAGTGTCAAATCTTAGTTTTGCAGAAAATTACTAACAATAACTATTTTCATTAGAGGCTTTCTTCACAAAATTCTGCCATAAAACTTAATAAAACATATAAATAAACTTACTGTCTAAATGCTGCTCTAAATACACAGCGGCAGCCATTGAAACGTTGGATTAGGCGGTCCTCGATCACATAGATGCGACAAAAATACAATTTAACAAGTTTCTTCAACTCATACCTATTTGTTTGAGCGAAGATCCGCGTAAATTAATCCTGTTTACTCTAGTTATTTCCATAGACGTATCAGCACATTGCAAATGGTAGGCGCTAACCATAGATCTAATGACTACATTTAACAGTTAATAGGTTGACTTGCAACAAAAATTACATTATAGTTATTTGGTATCAAAAGGTTCATCATGTCTTACCTTACTGTGTAGTAGATTCAAAAACTGTGAAAATGTCATTACAAGCTCTTAAAATCTCAGAAAGAAATAGTTAAAAAAACGTCCGCAGGTTGGAATCCCTTTATTTTGATGACATACTCAACTAGCCACGGTCGAGTTTACAATAATGAGAGTTGAGACAATGACGTCATATATGTGGTGGCAGAAATGCCACGCCTCCAATTGATAACGTGCGGTACTACCATAGATCAGAGCCGTATAGTTTCACATACGTATAGTTTCACATATGTGAAACTATACGACACTGCCATAGATATATATAGGTATATATATCTATGGGTACTACTGAGAAACTTTTACCCTCCAAAAATCCACTTAAAAAGTAGCTAGGGTTACTTACTCACAATTCCACTTCTTTACTTCCATTCTTTACTTTGTTGGTTACTTCTACATATTGGGAGTTTTCCTTTCCTAGATGTTTAAAAAGATAACTCCAAAATTGTATTTCATATAGGGTAGTTGGTAAAATCCGTTCATTGAATAAATAAATTGCAAACATTTTGAGAATTACTTTGTCCTTATAAGTAGTAGATGTCTCCAACTTTTTGCTTTGACTACACTGACAGACTTGCAGCAAAAATAGCACCCAAGACATTATTTTAAAAGTTGATAAATCAAAAAGTTAATTTTACAATTTCAGCAGTATGATAGAAAAAACCGAGACACCTTTTACTTATTTGACTATGAGGCTTTTAGTGCTGGTGGTACATCTATCAAATTTATTATAAAGTATACAAGTATTACCCATTACAAAAATATGCATTGTACAATATCCAATTTACAAACATTTCGCATATTTAGTAGTAAAACCAAAAACCCAGTTTTCAGATACAGACCACATCTAAAAAATACAAACAAATATGCATAAAGTTACAAAAAAATGTAAGATTCTAATTATTAAGGCAAATATAGCGAATCTACAATATTTAAACATAGACATAAACAAAGCAAATGTACAATACTGAAATGACAAAATTGCAGAACTTTTTTCACCTGGATTTCGAATCCATGTGTGCATGAGATTTTCCCACAGCTAACTTGGTCTTTTCTTTACAGTAAAAATCCAAAGTTTAAGTCGTAGGCATAACTTAATAATAAGTTCTAGCGTGTTGTGCTTACAGGCTGCTCCTGTCTCAAAGCTTGTGTGTGTCAACTTGTTCCACAAAAAGTCAATCAGTGAACCTTGGGTATCCTTTAGTGCTGGAGCCCACTGTCTAAAAACTTTCTCCACAGACTGTAACGCCGTTCATACTTGTCGTTTTGGGTGCTGAAAGTGCTCCTTTGCAATACTCTTTTCTAGCGGTGTGTAAGGCCACCTCTCTATGAGCTGCAACAGGCTTCTTTAGTGTCGTTATCATGCAACAATCTGTACACGGTTCAATGGTCTTCAATGCCCAGCCAAACAGATAGTAAAAAGAAAATTTCTCTACCATGGTGAGCTTATTGATTGGCTCAATCACCACTTATAACCATTTCAGTACAATCAGACTCGTCAAGGTGTTCAACCTTATCGTCTTGCTGGCTGCGCACCAAAGTTAAATAGTCAGCCAGAAAACTAGAGCCGTCTTTGTCATGGGAAGAATGAGAACAAATTTTTAAGTATTGACTAGTGGCCACAATCTTTAGCAGCCGACGGAATTGTAACGGGGATGGTGTTGGAGTTTTTAATCTCAGTGCTAAAGAGATTTTCAAGGCAGTCCTGAGTAGGTCTACCTGTCATAAGATATTGCTTGTCAGTAGATAAGACCTCATCTTTTAACTCCAGAGCTGTTTGGGTGCAAAGCGGTATACCTACTTGGACAGGCTACCATCTCCTATAGTTATCAACTTTACCTCGTTCTGGACAACCTTAAGAAAGAAAATCGTCTCCAGATACTTTGGGATGTTGAACTTTGATAGGCCATTCCAGCATGTCTACTTGCCACCAAATCAAACCATTTGTTAAACATGGCCACAAATGCAGAGGTAACCTTAGCTGTAGGAATGGGCTCTGAAAGCATAATATTTTGCTCAACCATTATGGTTGAGCAAAAGAAATTAGACATGATTAGCACTAGAAACCTTCATCTTATCAAAGCGAGAAGTGCCCAAAAACTCCTTGCCAAGCTTTAGAACACTTTCTTCATCTACTGTAGTTTGGCTAGTTTAATGATGGGTTTAGAACTAACAACTTGCCCATCAGAAATAATATCATTTCTAACCAGAGCCGAATTCAGGTTCTTAATAAGTGTGGAACATCAGCTATGAAGTAAAGTTTCTTATGACTCACTACAGGATGGGTGTATGAAGCGACTGTTTCGGTTTGTATGGTAACTACTCTGTAAGTCCTCCACATGACCCTATTAGCATCACCCATGTCCAAAGTGACTGAGATTACATGTAGGTCAATTTCATGTGCTCTCTTTATAATTGATATTATAATATCATGGAAGACCTATCCCTTCACACTATCACCTGTAACATAGCAGATTGTTTTTATCGGCTTATCTGGCAAAAGATAGAAAATGCATTACACTCCTTTCATGAATAAAACAATATATTTAGATTTTAACATTATGAATTTATTTTACCATACTACAGTATGGAGGCTGTTTTGCAACATTTTGTGTTCTTCTTACATAAACCCTCCAAAGTTGTAATCAGAAATTTATTGACAACCATGTCTTGTGTATGGTCTAGATGGAACAATCAACTGTTATCTGCAAAGACTCGGGTTCGAGCCTCACTTTTACACCAGTGAAGATTCCTCTGTTAGCTCTATAAAATAAATCTTTTAAATAGAGTAGCATTCGTGTCCTGAACAAACCAACTGCTACAACAAACAAACTGCTAAAGATGAAGTTTAAAGCAGAGAGGAAAGCAAGCAGCGAACACGCTCAACAAATAGCTGTAAAAGCAAGCATTATAAAGCTGGAACAATACCGAATAAAACTGGTTTTATTACAAAAAACAGCTTCAGCAAAATAAAACCTGTATAATAGTTAGCAACGGTTTGCTTCCATCATTCATATAAACCAGAGAGCATAAAAACTAATGCCTCAGTAGCTGGAATATGAGGATGGTCAGGTAAATTGGCATAACCAACAATTGACCCTGATGCCCTCTCATATTGCAGAACAGTTTTAATGCTCATCTATCGCGAGACAACAAGTTCTGTTGCCATCATCCATTGCATCTACTTGTCAAACATTTGTTTGGTAGTGTATCATCAAGCTACTCACTCATAAGAATAATGTCATTTTGAGCTCATGCTAAACAGTATGATAACATTCGATATTTTGCCTGATTATCTCTGAGAGCATTCCAGAATATCCTACATAAAAAAACAATAAACTAACCTTTATCGTCATCATGCTGAAACATCTGCCAGAATGTCCGGAGTAAACTGTATTGTAACTAGTCTTCTACTGAGTGACTTTCACTTGGGAAAGAGAGACCTCGGTTCAGTAGAGCCCTGTAGTCTGACCCACACCTAAACTTCAAGCGCATCACTTTCTGTATAGTTTGATCTGACCAGGGCATGCCCTTTGTTGACATCCGAAAAATAAATTTACTTTCAAACATGAGAAAGTGTACAGCCAAAAAATGTGTTTCCACGGTTTTTTACACAGTTTTTTACGTTCTATGTAATAAAGATCCATTACCAAACCAGTAAGTTACATGTATAAAGCATTGATTGTATTTTTTGACACAAAACATATTACCATGCATCCATTCGAACAGCGATTAACTAGCCCAATCATTTCTTTTAGAACCGCTATAGGGAATCACAAAAGCAGTCGTAATGCCTGGTGCAACCTTACATTTAGCAAAAATCAATATATTGTTCGGCCATGTAATCCTTCGTTTTTTTGTGATGTCATTCTAGCGTTGTCTGCTATCTTTATGAACAACTTTATCGTTAAAAATGCGAAGCTTCTGCAATTAATTATTGCAAATAATACATTTGTTTGCAAATTTTTTATTCAAGTATCAAAACAACACCAAAAAATATTCTTAATCAAGAGAATGATGATCATTTTCTACAAGGATGGCGGCTTTTTTGTGAACGAGCGCATGTGCAAACGGGGTGATGACATAAAAAAACGATGGAATCCATCGCTGTTTTTGACATCATTTTGTGACATAGTTTTTGAAGTAGACAAGAATAATGCAAAGTGCCCAGGCAATCGAATACAGTTTAATAACTTATATCTATACTTTAAACTACTTTTATACAGCCTCTAACTGGTCAGCATTAAAGATTTTTATTATTTTACTTTGTAGCTGGTCATTCCCCTGCTGTTGTTTTTGTATGCTCTCTGAAGCTGCATGTCACAGAAAAGAAATACAAATTGAAGGTTTCAAGTCAAATGCAATAAACAAAGTTTTGCTCATACAATATACCCCTGTATAGCACTCAAATTTGAAACTCTACCAATATTACACGACAATCGTTGGGTGTAAAATATTTAGTAAGATTTTGCTTGAATCAGATACCAGTTGAAATTAAACATTTTCTTCAACTCCTTATTGTCTATGCAATGTTATGTATTACTCCTCTCAGTTCTTCTTTATATCAGTGGCGAGAAACTCTAGCATTGTTAGAGTTTGTAAATTTCAAATCCCTTAAAACATCATTTAAATCTCAAGCTATTTAATTATATGATTAACAAACTTACTGAATCATAGTCACTTTTAAGGCTGCCTTACACAAACTTACTGAATCATAGTCACTTTTAAGGCTGCCATGAGAACTATGGCTAGTAGTTGTGTCATAAGAACTATGGCTAGTAGTTGTGTCATGAGAACTATGACTAGTAGTTGTGTCATGAGATCTATGGCTAGTAGTAGTGTCATGAGAACTATGGCTAGTAGTTGTGTCATGAGAACTATGACTATAATTAGTTGTGTCATGAGATCTATGGCTAGTAGTATTGTCATGAGAACTATGGCTAGTAGTTGTGTCATGAGAACTATGACTATTAGTTGTGTAATGAGAACTATGGCTAGTAGTTGTGTCATGAGAACTATGACTATTAGTTGTGTAATGAGAACTATGGCTAGTAGTTGTGTCATGAGAACTATAGTTAGTAGTTGTGTCATGAGAACTATGGCTGGTAGTTGTGTCATGAGAACTGCTGCAAGGAATCGACTATTGTAGGTGGCTGTCACTGTTAGTACTGTAGGAGACATATGCAAAGCAACTGATGTTGGTAATTAGTAATGTTGGTAATTGATGTTAGAGCGCTCCATAGCATTGCATTAGGCTACGACCATGCACATAGGCTGAACCATGCACATAGGCTGAACAATGCCATCAAAATTTAGTGAATATAGTAAATAATTACCTACTGGAAAATACTTACTCATAGATATGTAACTATGGTTAATATGCAGGGCTACAGATATACTCCCCATGTACTCCCACTCTCATCGCCAGCTACAGGCACTCGTTCTGTAATGACAACATAAAAGTCAGGTAACTTTAAACTTATACCTATAAATTCAACTAGTAAAGAGGGCAAAACTGCCACTCAGATATTTCAATACTGCAAAAGGCCCTAACATGTTTTCGTCTTGTCATTCAACAGCTTCATCATGTTACAGCAATTTAAACTAAGCAGGAACAATGTTATTACGATTACTAGATGAATTTGCTAAATCAAAGTGCGCTCTTCTTTATGGCTGTGATTTTGCAGGTGCAAAATTCAACACGGTAGGAACTGCATCTTTCTTCAACATTTTTACGCCTTTCACTTCTGAATAGCAGTTATCAGTAAAGTGCGCCTGGAATAAACTTCAAATGAAAGATATACATATTAAGTCACATTAACAGAAGTAATACTTACATCTTTTCATAACAATAGACGTACCTAGAAAAGTTCGCACAATGTCCTGAAAATATAGCCCTACACAAGGATGATAAACCTAACCAACCCACAAGCAAACAAATCATTTGAAGTAACACAATGGGTGATGACATGAGTTGCTTACAAGGACTAAGATTTCCTTCAAACTTATTAATTTCTAGTCCTGTAGAAGATTCCTTTACACAAAGTGACAGCTTCTACTTTTACTAGCAGCGTTATTGTTAAGACTCATTATTAAATAGGTGGTCTTTTGTACTTAGTACTTTGTACAAAACTTTATCTCTTTATACAATGTTACAACTTACTGATCATAAACATGATGAGCTGGTGGGCTGCCACAGTTTGTCCCTTTTACCAGAGTTGAGAGAGGAGAGACATTTCATATTCACCAGCCATTAGGTCCGTAGTAAGTCAGTCTTCGGAAACCGATGGAAAGTAAACCCCGAGCCTCGATTAGTGCAAAAAGCTGAAACTATTTTAAAAAGGTCAGCATGATGTGAATTAAGTGTGAAACCTCTAGGGTTACATTGAAGTAATACTTTGCAGGCCTATGGTAGTAGATTGTTGCTTGCTTGGTGGAATTGGAGGTGAGGAGAGCAGCATTTCACGACTTTAAAAAACTGACGCAACATTTTAAGTAAGTCTATGTTAAAACTAATAATAATTTGAAACTCGCTGATGCACCACCAGCCTTTGGAAGAAAAGTTTCTTGGCTGGTGGTGCATGCATGATGCATTATTAAACTCTCCTTCCTTCACTGCCCATGAAAATTGAATTTTGAAAGGTAATGTGTGATCCTCTACATTAACAGCAAACTCAGATCCATAAACAACCCTGGGCCTCCATCTGAATCATTGCAACAGTAGTGTTATAAAACTCATGATTGAAGGGATTTCCACGGTTACTACTACTGTACAATTTGTGTACAGCAATGACTAATTATATACATCTAGCTCAAAATCAATATGCTGTTAATCTTGGTAATTGTTCTATAAAAAAGTGAGACTCTATTGAAAAGGACAAAGTAGTGTTGTATCATACAATTGTATTGCTTATATTGAGGCTGGAAACCTACTTTTTCAATCAGGACCAACATAAATTCTCATCTAATTTTTTCCATCATGTGAAATAAAGCTCTAGCGCATACAGGTAGGCTGTACGCTTAAACAATACAAGTTAATCTATTTCAGTAATTTTACCTGCAGCCTAATAGAATTTAGACTTCTTTGCTAGTTTAGATTGATATAAAAGTCTTCCAGTCAAAATTTTTAAACACTGGTTCTATGGTTCATGAAGTGTAAAAAGAAATTCAGCTCAATGCAAGTGTATGTAAATTTTCTGAATGTACACCGCCACCAGCAGTAAGGCTTTATATTGAACGATGTTTACACGATTGTCTAAACTCTTCTATGTTCCACTCAAACCGTAGTTATTATTTTGACACACGATGGTATCACGTAAGATGAAAAGGCCAATGAAAGGCTCAATATAACACTTCTCGTAGCACTAGTTTCATGACAAACACTTCGGGTTCTACCAGAAAGCCCTTATCAAATATAGATGCTCGCTACTGTACAGCTTCGTTTCAGCTTGGTCCAATTATCTAGTCATAATCTGATCGTGTGACCTATATTTCCCGCTAAATGTGGCGCAGACAGTTTACAGCATTTTTTGTCCGTCACATGTGACCATCAGGCTCTTCATGTTTATCAGAGGATGATACACACCCCCTCCCCCCAGAGCTAAGGTTAAAAAATTAAACTGATTTTTATGCAAGGCTTTGAGATATCAGTGCTCAAAGTGACAGCATTACAATGATAATGAGTTAAATGCATAAGAACAATAGACATGGTTTTATTAAATGCGTAAAGTATATTTGTGAAAATATTTTCACTAATGAAGTTGCATAAAAGTGTAAACAGAAGCGCATCATGTTCAACTACGTCACATTTGAGCAGTTTTGAGAGGGATTCCAACCCACGGTCATTTTCGTGATGGCTGCAATTAACTGTTCGTTTTTGAGCTTTTAAGATTTAAATGAAGCATTGAGATCTTGTGAGATGGCAAACAATTCAGTTAGGTTCTTGAAAGCAGAAAGTAGAAGTACTGACCTAAAAAGCGAGATTAGAATAGAGGTAGCAAAGGTGTCAGAGTTTGACAGCCGTGCGCAGTACCGGAGTGGTGGTACGTAATGTGGTGGTAATAGAAAGTACGATTCAGGAGATAGATTTTCCCTTACAATTAGCCCTAGGAGTGGGAAAAAGTATTACGGTAACAGTAGTGAGGAGCGTGATGTTTATAAGCATAGGATGAGGAACGAAGAGTATGGTAAGAACAGGGACAGTAGGAGGTATAGAGACAATAGCAAGGAGAGGTATGTCTCTAGAAATGGAGCAAATAGTAGAGCAAGTAGCAGAAATAGTGTTTGTTATAATTGCAAGTGTAACTGCCACGAGATGCAGAGTTGTCCCTCCATTGAATGTTTTTTTGTAGACGAGGACATGTATCCCAAAATTGTAGGGATACAATAAGGGCGGAGAAGTGGGTTACGACAGACGAGGTAGCAGCAGTAGGTTAGGAAGTAACCGTGACAGCAGCTATGAGAGGTATGGTAGTCGGGATAGTAAAAGGGAGAGGTATAGGGGCCAAAAAGCCCCCATGAGGTGAGTAGATACAGGGACAATAGTATAAAAAGGCTTGAGAGAGAGAGAGAGTCATAAGGAGAAGTGTGAGACGAATGGGTATAATGAAAGGTACAGGGATAGTAGTAAGGCCAGAAGTGTTAGGCTTTCTGGCTCTATGGATAAATATGGTGAAGACCCTTGACTAGGCTGGAGAATAGTGCAGCTTCTAAAAGTCAATGGGGAGAATGTCGAGTGTACATTTGATACTGGGGCAGAGGTGTCAACTGTAACCAAAGAGATGGCCGAAAATTTGAATCTACGACTATAGAAACCACCGACTGTTTTAGCAGGAGTAGATGTCGTATATTAAAAATAGTTGGTAAAGCAAGAGTTCAGTTAGAAAGTAAATATAGATTTATAAAAACTGAAGTGTGCGTGATGAAGGGATCTAACGCAAACTTGTTGGGCATAACCGAGTAGAGGAAGCTGAATCTGTTAGCTGTAGTCAATTCGGTAAGCAACAGCGAGGTTGACCCAGTAGGAAAGTTTGAGGAAGTTTTTAAAGGTCTAGGCACTATGCCAGGTTTTTTTAAAATTAAGTTAGAGGAAAGTACAGAGCCAGTGAGGTTATACTCACCTAGACCCTTAGCAGCAGGTTTAAGAGAGCAGGCTAAGCAGGAGTTAGATAATATGTTGGTAAATAAAGTGATCGAGTGGGTTGAAGAAACCACTGAGTGGTGCTCAGGTCTAACTATAGCACCTAAGGCAAGGGGGAAAATAAAGATGTGTGTAGATTTGACTGGGCAAAACAGATCTGTCAAACCCGAGGTTTACCCTTTGCCTAGGATTTCAGATTTGCTCAGTGAATTGTCAGAGGGAATGATGTTTTCGAAGTTGGATGCGAATTAAGGGTTTTGGCAAGTTCAGATGAAGGAGAGGTCATTGACAACCTTTATCATCCCTTGGGGTAGGTATAGGTTCAATAGGATGCCATTTGGTATCTCCTGCGCTCTTGAATTTTTCCAGAAAACGATGGAAAGGGTTATTGGTAGTATGAAGAGAGTAGTATGATTGATGGACAATATCCTAGTACATGGAAGAGATGCAAATGAGCATTGGTCAAGATTGAGGGAAGTACTCAAGAGAATCAGATGATTAGACATGAAAGATAAGTGCGATTTTGACAAAAGTGTTTGTCAAGTTTCAGTATCATTTGGTTAGCCGACTGGCATTAAGCCAGATCCAAGTGAAGTTGAGGCAGTTTTAGGCTTGAAGTAGCCAGCTAATAAAACAAATGCGAGAAGGTTTACAGGAATGGTAAATTATTTGAGTAAGTTTAGCAGAGAGCTAGCAGAGCTATGCACACCAATTTACAAGGTGTCAGGGAGTAGATCAGAGTAGTATTGGGGTCCAGATCAGGAAAGGTTTTTGAGGAGGTGAAGATAGCTTTATCTAAAGCACCAGTACTGTATGCCTTTTGACTTGAATGAGAGGCATAAGGTGTCTGCAGGCGCCAGCGGGAGTGCAGTAGGGGCAGTATTGTTGCAACTAAATAAGGGTAATACGTGGCAGCCAGTTGAGTATGCGTTGAGGAAAATGTCCGAGACAGAGGGAAGGTATGCGATGATAGAGAAAGAGGCATTGGCAATTACATGGCCACGTGAGGCATTTGATTACTATTTAGTAGGCAGAAAGTTTGAGGTTGAGACTGACCATATTCTACTGTTAGGTGAGAAGGACTTGTCAGCCTTACCAGTCAGGGTTCAGAGGTTTAAAATGAGGTTAATGAGGGATGACTACACAATATTTCATACACCCGGGAGAAAATGTATTTGGCTGACTCTTTGAGGCGACCTAATGGCAAGTTTTACTGCGAAAGTTATATGAATAGCTGTGAAGAAGATACTGCTGTAGTTGGCTGTGTGACTACTGACAACTTCACTGACAGCCTAATGACCTAGCTAAGGTTGGATATGTTGAAGGATGAGGATGCTGCGGAATTTTGTTAATTTGTTATGGAAGGGTGGCCGAGAGGTGGTAAAAGATTAGGCAGTGAGCTTTAAAAGCTTTCTAGTGTGAGAGAATGGCTTACTGTACGAGATGGGTTACTTTTCTTCAGGGACCGGGTATACATACCTAGGTCAATGAAAAAACTGTATTTAGAGAAGTGTCATGTTGGTCACCAGATAATTGATAAATGTCATAGGAGAGCGAGGTGCCACTTCTGGTGGCCAGGAGTGAGTGCAGACATCTGTGAGTTTGTAAGGCAATGCGATATCTGTGTCATCCATGGGGCAGTCAAGCACCAACCTAGGGTTAAATATGAGTTAGCAACAAGGTCTTGGGAAGTACTCGGTAGTGATGTGTTTGTATTGGATGGAAAGTTATATTTGTTAATAGTTGACAACTATTCCAGGTGAATTGAAGCACTGCAGATCAACGCTCAAACATCTAGGGAAGTAATAACTGTTATGAATAAAGTGTTTGCTAGCTTCGGTATCTCTAGCATTTTGCTAGACATACATTTTTATTATGTTGTTGCAATGCTTTTTATTATTAAATAATATCGATACTTTATTTGAAAGACAACAAAGCATATGCGCACCTGCTTTAAATTAATAACCTCTCCTTATGGAGGATTGAACCTAAAATCAATAAGGTGAACCTCCTCAGCCCACATAATCAGTCTAAGGGCACCTTTATTCAGAACATGAGTCGTATTGTCTTAGCATCTACTTACCTACAGACATCCACAATATTATGACTACATAATTCTTTTATACACATAATTCCATATTGTATCAAAGGTTGTACCAAATATTCACCTAAATGGGACAGTTAGTATTGAGAAAAAGCTGTTGAGATTAATCTATTGTTAACTGGAAATTATTCCTGTGTTCATCTTTTTAGGCAAAATTTTAAATCATGCCAGTTTTTCAACTCTACACACTCAGAAGCTGGCTTGTGCATTTAGAAAGTCACCACTTTTTTTTCACTTCTTTCCTCGACTGTTTGTAAAGACTGGCAAGTTACTTATTTTAGAGAGTTATTTATTTAAGGAGCCACGGGTTGTTGACCCCTGAGCTGTACTACTAAAAATATGCCTAGCCAATACAAGAACTTCACTCAAAGCTAATTTTTATTGAGAATGAAATCGGAAATTCTTAAGTAAATGCATATCCCAATTATAGCTAATGCTTCTTAAATTTTTTTTAGTTGGTTTGCGATATGCACTTTAATGAGGTTTGTTCTAAAAGGTGCTCTTTTCAACGACACTACAAAATTGGGATAGGATGCATCATATTGGTGTTGAGACACACCTGCAGGCATCTTGACTTCTAGTCAGAGATAAAATGAATGGTAAACCCACAGTAAGGTGCCCTAGCTTGTGAGCTCCACATGTCCGTTGAGCAGCATAAACTGAGCAGTGGCAACATCTTGCTTAATGGTGCCACACACTTTGTCATACAACTCTGAGATGGCCGAGTGACTAAAGTGATGTCGACTTGGAATGAAATACCTAGCAACCATAGAAAACCAAGACAAAATTTTTCTTGGTTTTCTATGGTTGCTAGGTGCTAGGTGCAGCTATGCCTGCAAACAGCAGGCTTTCACAGGTGCGAGCTGATAATTATAAACGTGAGACCAAAACACATTTTCTAATTTCTATATTAATCCTAATATTATGTAACTGCAAAGTTACATCGGCAGAAAAAACAATGACAAAAATGCGTTTTGTTCTTCATCCTAAAAATTACATTATTGCTGCAAATATTCAGTAGTATTTATATTATCATTATATGCACCATTTCATGACAAATGATCACACACAAAAAAGTTTTATCAATCTATGAATATCACACGTATAGATACCAAACACTAATGTTCACAGAACTGACATGTGTTGAAATTACATGGAGCCCTAATTTATTCTTTTCTACATTCATACCTCAGCACCTTCTATCAAACTCAGCAATCATTGCTTTAAAACCTTCTTTTTCAACAGCATAAGTTGGACATAAGTTGGAACACAATATCTGCAAATATAGTGGGTTATTGCAGAAGTTAGCTTCTGACGTTGAGCACCGTTTCTCAGGAGGGTTATAAGATCGACCGCTGCCTGTTCGCTTTTTTTACAACTAGATTACAAGTAGAACTAGGTTTTAGCAAACAGGAGGGATTTGAAATGCAGCTAGATCTGAGTAGTCATCATTATCAATGAGAATAGGTGCTATAATAGACTTGAACTTACTAACAGTAAGGGTCTGACAAAACAGTATAAATAGAATGTGAGAAAATTGTACAATTTTATCAATTTATATTATATTACTCACTATTGAATAAGTTTTAAATAACAAAGTAGTGTATGCCAAACCTTGTGAAGTGGTAGCAACAACTAAGGATGTCGTCATTGACTGGCTGATTTCATGCTCATCAATTGTTGATTGAGATGTGTCAAGGGAGAAACTTGAGAATGATTATTTTTTTGAATTGATAATAATTATCATATTATTAAATAATATTTATAATTTCTTTTTTGTTAAATGTTTAAAACAATATTAATGAATAATAGCACTGTATTTTTTTGGGTGAAAATACTAAATGGTTTTATGGTTTCATTTGTAATGGTTAGCCTTTGGACCTTCAGTTCCATTCTTCCCAAAACAAATTTTGAATGTAGACAGAGTGGCACTTCTGCCCCACAAAAATCAGACTGTTGCTATAAAGCAAAATTGAGCAACAAATCAATCATTGACAATCAATGGAAGTGAACACTACTTTTGACAATATTGCACTGTTGCTAATAATGAGCCCAGGTATCAATGTTTGCAACAAGCAGTGTTAGGACTACGAGGCCATGAACTGTCTGTGGGTAATTACCGTAAAACCTCTAATTGAATGCCATGGCGCTCTATTTTTCAACCATACCTCTACAGTGGCGTTCAATTCGAGGTGGCGTTCAATTCGAGGCTGGCGTTGTATTTTGTCAAATATACTTGTCCTTGAGTCATTGCCAACTGTCATGGGTTGATTGTGTTTTACTTTGCAGTTCTTCTATGATTTGCGCGACATCTGTTTTAGGATCACTGCAAGGAGCTAACATTCCTCCCTGATGTTGGAATCCCCAAACAATACGTAAAAAATATTATAAGTCCAGTAACAAATTGTATAAAACTTGCCATAACTCAAAAACTGTTAGTAGTAGCATTGTGAAATTAATTTTGCAGTAATACTCATCCTATGATGATACTACAATGTCATGTAGTTAGCTAATTTACATAAAGCAAAAAATATTTTCTCATTCCATGCCTATCTTTTCATAGCCATGCCAACAATCTTTTTTTGTAAAATACAATATTGCGGTTTATCAATAATTATGTTATATTTTTCTACTGCTAAACAATACAACATTGTTTAGAATAAAATGATGTTATAAACTATATTAAAATATAATGAATAAAGTGTTGTAAAATTTTGTCTTGCTGATGATTGGTAGATGATCTGGTGTATGTTGACTGCTACAATGCTTCAATAAGTTGTATATCAGGCTGGATCCTGTAATATTGGTGATATACCTCTGCTTGTGCCTAACACTCCGTGTAGTTGTTTGCTTCGATGAATATCCATTATTAATTGCTATAGCCAGTTAGTTTTTTTTATTAAGTGATGTTGATCAATAATAATTATGAATCAGATGGATGCAAAAATCTCTTTAGTTTTGAGGCAGCAGATTTCCTAATTGCCTCCAAGTTTAATTGACGATCGAATAAAGCTTGCCTCTCAAGCCACTGAATTTTTTAAATGCCTTCTCTTGGAACTCATAGAGCTCCAACTATGCTTCTAAGTTGAATGGAACAAGTGGCATCTGTCTCACTACCATCAGCAATAGCATCAGTGGCATCTGTCTCACTACCATCAGCAATAGCATCAGTGGCATCTGTCTCACTACCATCAGCAATAGCATCAGTGGCATCTGTCTCACTACCATCAGCAATAGCATCAGTGGCATCTGTCTCACTACCATCAGCAATAGTTCGGCCGCCTTTTGCAAAAATTCCAAACATCAGACACACCATTACATACATACCTGCCAACTCTCTCGCATTGGGTGTGAGACTCACACAATCACTCCAAAGAAAAAATTAAAATGTGTGAGATTTTTGCCCCAATTTCCACAATTTTATATATACTATCATTGATACATCAATTGCCCCAAAACCAAATCTCACGCATTGCCCCACTCTTGGGTTGGCAGGTCTGATTACATAATTACCACGTAACTACACATCTATTCAATTTGATATAACTCAAATGTTCAGTTCCTATTTAACTAATAGTCATACCTCTTGTATCATGTGTAGAGCACGACCCAGCGATATCCTTTGTCCTTGCCGTGAATATAGTTTGACGAATCTATGTCTCTCTCTCTTTGGTGAGTGTCTGTGTCGCTTAGAGGACCACTACTGCATATAGTTAATGTCCTTTTCTATAATAGCTGTGGTTTCATGTGGCCAAGTGTCTGTCTTTCTTGGAAGCTATCTTCTCCTAGCTCACCACTAGCTATCTCACTCTCCACTCTCTATCTCACTCTCCACTCTTCCCTCTATATAACTAGGGTAAGTGCTAAAATTAGATTATTATACTATAGAATTACATGTTCCTGGTTGTCGTTAACAGTAAGTAAAGGTATAATGGTATCTGAGGTGTAGTCTGTTTAGTATCTCGGTACAGGCTGACCAAGGAAAAGAAATGCACTTGCTATTATGCTATCTTGTCAAGTGTGAGTCGTCTGTCACTAGGCCAACAATATAATCATAGAGTGGCAACTCCGAATCTCAATAATTATGTTACAAGCAACCCGGCACCGCTGGAAATAGTAATGGCTAAATGAATATGAATTATTCTACTCATATCAAATTTATATATTATTTTTTACTACTGTATTTTCTTTCGAAAGGAATTCATGTACCATACAATTTCATTTTAGCTTGCAAAAAGAGGCCTTTGTTTCATTGTTGTATATCATATTTTATCAATATGATCATCAGGTATTCGTGCTCAGAGAGTTAGCGTGTGGACTATGGCGCCTTACAGTACCTCACGTTGCTCGTTCACAACTCAAGTTGTACAACTCGAGTTGCACAACTCGAGTTGTGAACGCGCAACACGACTTTTCAAAAGTAAGGTGCAATATATTGGTATTACGGTAGCATAACCGTAGATCTGGTTATATTAACAATGGTACATCAATAGGCACCCGTTAGCTAATAAAAATTAAACTATGTATGTACTGTAAAACTAGAGCTAATAGCGAATTATACTGCACCGAGTTTGCAACTCGAGTTGTACAACTCGAGTTACACAACTCGAGTTCATCAAAAATCCAGGCCGAGTTCTTTTAACAGCAACTCGATTTCAACAACTCGGCTTGAGAACATCTCATCATTTCATTTTCTCTATTTTTTATATATGGAATTTATTTTGGTGCACCATTAAACGTTGTTTAAATAATTTCTATGTTTGTTTATTTTCGGTGTTCATTCAGTTTCTTGTCAGGTTCTAGAGAGATAACTCTTTTTTCATTTAAAAAAGAAGTAGCCTACCTCCCACATAGATTGTTTTTTAGTTTGATTTTTACATTCTACAATTGTTTTTTGTTTCGTTATATTTATAGAAATAAATATGCGCAAATACCGCCAATATAATTATATAATTTAAATGTGTATATATATTTAAATTATTAGTGTTAAATTTCTGTAAATGTTCTGTAAATGAGACACCCCAATTACTCACTTTGCTCTTTTTACAAACCCGTGTTAGTTTTGCGTAACACAACTCGAGTTAATAATAAACCCAGGCCGAGTTGTACAATTCGGCAACTCGAGTTGTACAACACGGCAACTCGAGTTGTGAATGCGCAACGTGATGCACTGTAAGGCGCCATATCGAGTTGTACAACTCGAGTTGTGAACACGCGACGTGAGATACTGTAAGGCGCCATAGCCACTACCTGAGTGTACGAGTTTAACTGTATTTGGTCAGTGATTAGATAAATTTATAAGCTAGTGAGTGAAATTTTCTTCCTTCAGAACAAAAGTTTTTTATTATTTAAATTTGGAATTTTTTTATATTAATATTTTGGAACTACACACCATTAGGTTATTTCTAAATGTTTATATTTGAAAGAAATGTTTGTCGTGCCTATAATATTAGCCTATTTATTGTTGTACGTGGATATAGCTAGCAGTAAGGAGATAAGAGTAATAATACTATTGTTATTACTACTGTTGCTAACTAACTACTACAGTTTAATTTTAAGATTTAGATTTCCAAACAAAGCAACTGAGAACTCTCGTTATTTACAATGGTATCGCAACCGCAGGAGAGTGAATAAGCCTGATCCTTGAGCACTTATCTGCAACGAACATTTCAATGATCCATGTTTTGACAACAGGTTAAAATGTTCGACTGAAGTCATTTAAAGGTAATATTTTTCAATGCTGAATGATGCTTTTCAATGATTGAATTTAAAACCATATTGTCAAGCACAGTGCTGCAAGGCTGCTCAACTTAAAGTAGATATATCTAAAAAAAATTTAGAAACCTCAAACAGCTCAAAACAGTGACAGCTGCCACAGCAAGTGCTTATGAATATGTCTGCAGCTTAGCAGTTGTGTAATCTGCTCTCTGTGATTCTTCATCTTCGTTTCTGGGATTTAATGTCCAACGCATAAATTATGCTGTCCTTTTTGTCGTGTGTTAACTGTGTAAATGTTTTTTTCATTTCCTAATTGTTGTAATAAAACTACATAATACCCCTGCAAATCATTAATTCCAGATTGATAGCAATAACTTGCAATTTAGAACACAAAGCATCTTTTTGAAATAAAAAAAATAAAAAAATCGATTTAAATAAAAAAATCAAATAAATCAATAGAAATCGATTTTTTAATTTAAAACAAATCATCGATTTTTAACAACCCTGCCTACAACACAACAGAGTAAGACATGGTGAATCTTTTGATACCAAATAACTGTAATGTGAATTTTGTTGCAAGTCAACCTTTAAGCTTTATGCCTAAAATGGGTGTGAATGACTTCCAGTGAGAATTGCCACATTTTCATTTTACGTAGCGATATGGTAGCATTTTGAGCTGTTTTATTTTTGGTTATTTTGTTAGTTGTATTGTTGTATATTAAGGGTACCATGTTTATGTGAATAAGACATTCATTTTTGTTGATTTTATGTAATTGATACTTTTGTTTAGGTGGTTGGAATAATAATCCTACTGTTACTCAGTTTAAGGCTACCTTTTGCAAACTTAACTGCAAATGTGGTGCAAAATCAGATGCTAGTAAGAAAGGTAATGTTACTGCTCAAAACGAGATTCTCATCATACAGGCTACTCCAGAAGTTGATCAATTTGTGGAACTCAATGATTTCAGATGTCAAATTTCTGTCATAGGTTACAGTATAGTCTATATAACTGGCTACATTGTGCAAAAGCTAACTAAAGCGCTGTCGTGACATTGGCCGTCAGTCGCTGGTTACCACTAAGTCAAGTATCCAGTACCGACATCTCTATACTCTACTCAAGCTACAAAACAATGGAGGATTGGTGCTTCCATCAGACGATGTCATCAGGATCCTGCTAGTTGCAGATCAATACTTTCGTATTAATACAAAGCCAGATCCACTCCATTGTGTGGTATATTTTATCAGTAGTGTAAGATCTAGTGATGTTTTATGCTTTGGGAAACACTTTACGAATACAGCATATGGCATATCCAACCACTGCGTCATTGATGAAAAACCTTATTGAGTCGTTTTATGATCTCCATCAGCATCATCATGCTAAAATCCTACACTCAAACTGCAAGGTGCATCTTTGTGCCGTACAATACTAAAGTAGTACTTTTTAAAGGCCAGTAACAATGTAATCACTGTAATATTCATCTGCAGCTGTTGTTGTGCTGTTATTCCTAATCTGATTCAGTTCTAAGAAACTCTGATGCACCTTTGTTCAATATCCAGTGCTATACAAATCTCCTTTTACACAGTTTCTGTAACGTGTATGTATAAGTTTAATCATCTGATTACACTATTTCCTGGATTTCCTTGTTTGCATTATTTTGATTATCCTCTATTACAACTGTTTTTAATTTCCGTTTAGTTGTTGCAGTAGTTCATTCCATCTTTTACAGATACTGTATTATACATATCATACATTCATAAGCTATTATCACTTAAATCTTGAAAACAGTTTCTGTTTTGGCAGCATACCTATGTGTTGTTTTTATCGAAATACTTCATGTGCTAAGTTTTTCCATATGTAATATAAATTTTAATATAATGGAACAGTTGTTATTTGCCTGAATATATCATTTGCTGGGTTTATGCAACTGTAATACAACAGTTTGTATGAATAACATGGTCCACGAAAATCTATTTTACATCTACTTATCATTTGATATATCCCATTCCATATGTTATAAATAGGTTTTCTTCTATCAGGGCACTCTAAACGTTGTGTAAGAAGAGTTTTCATTAACACCCAGCTGGAAAATAACTATTCAACATGTACATTTCTGTCATTTTTCACCGTTTGTTTACAAACGGAACTAGCATTCGATTAGCTCTCCAATATGGCGCATACGTTACGTATCATTATCAACGTAAAAGTCACGTGATTGCCATTCCAGGGGTTTTAAAGTTCAATGGTCGGAATCGACCACTTAGACTAAGATTAGTAAAAATCAGACTAATATATCGCTGAAAATTATGAAAACTAGCCCGTTGAGAACTTATTGGCCTTGACTCTGCACTAACACTACTGTTGGTTGACAATCGCAACTTTACAAAATGTCGAATTCGTTGTGATGGCTTTCCACAGTAAAACCGGTAGCCTGATATCTTTAACAAATGGAAATAAAACTGCGCAAAGAAGATATGCTTCTACAGAATTCAACAAAGCTGTTGTGCTTAGTGATAGACCATTGAATGACAATGAAATTTTCGAAGTTAAAATCGATAAGAGGGTGAGTATAGTTGACCAAAGTAGTTACTACAGCCAATCCAGGAGCATTCCATGTGTGACCTACTTTATGGTCTTGATAAAATAAAAACTTTGGAGAAAGTATTTTTGTTCAGTTATGTTTGTTTTTGTGACACTTACGAAAAATGCTAGGGCCAATTAGTTTTCTTATATATCCATTTTGCGAACTGACGTTTTAGTAGTATCTGGTTACTAACACGTTTATGAGGCATTTTACACACCATCACATACCTGCCAACCCAAGAGTGGGGCAATGCGTGAGATTTGGTTTTGGGGCAGTTGATGTATCAATGATAGTATATATAAAGTTGTGGAAATTGGGGCAAAAATCTCACGCATTTCTCACGCATTTTCATTTTTTCTTTGGGGTGATTGCGTGAATCTCACGTCCAATGCGTGAGAGTTGGCAGGTATACACCATCAGTATGGTTGTATTTGTACGTTTCAGAATATATAATTAATGAGCACTCCATTGGATTAAAACAAAATGAAATATTGACATCAGCCAAAGGTTGCTTGATGGTACCTGAAATAAGAATAGATGTGATCAAAACAAGTATTTGGCCTCTGTAAGTTCTGAATCTTGGTCTACTAATCTCACTAAATGCCTCTCAATTTCAGCTCTGTTGTGATACTCTCCTTTATTCACCAAGCATACGTAGCTTACTGACTCCGTTAACACAATGCTCCTAGCATAACTCATCAACAGCAAAAACAGCTACGAAAACCACAGCATAATTGCTTTATAATAACATACCATAACATACCTTAGGCAAGACTAACTAATGACAAAAACATAACGTGATTACTTTAATAGATGATGGAGTGTGAGACGGCGCTAAAACAATTATAAATGACAGACCTAATCCTACTATGCATATGATAGGTATTCCAATTCACATTCTCCCCTGATCTCTAGATCATATAAATGGACCTGCAACGTCAGTAAAGAACAAAATCATTTAAGTAAGGAGGTAACCTTCTGTCTCTCTCTAGGGGTAAAGTATTGTTCTCACGTAAATCACTGTCACTATTGCTCTCACTATTGTCAGTATCATTGCTGAGCTCACTAACATCAAAGTCACTGATTTGGTCATCACTATCTTCTACGCAATATTCTACAATTCCATTGGTCACCAGGCGGTCACAACTCTGTGATATTTGTGAGTCAGCTATAACAGGTCTTACATCGGCCACGTGTCTATTTATACCTTCCACTTCGACTACATGATCTGCTACCACTCTTGTCACTTTAGCTTGCTTCCATGTCGTATCAGTTCGCATGTTCCTCGGTTTCACATAAACCACATCGCCCGCCTGATAGGGATTGGCTTTTGTATCCCGCAATTCTCCTGGTAACCCAATAGCCTTGGGCGCTCCTAATAGCCTGGCCTCATACTGATACACATTAGCTGCAGGAACTATATTGTCAAAGTTGGGTGAGTTGTTGTGCCAGTAGATCATGTCTTCCACCCGACCACCAGTTCGGGCAACCATTCTTTTAATTGTACGGTGGTTGCGCTCTATTATGCCGTTTCCTAAATGTTTATATGCACAACAGAACACCTGCATTATCCCCCACTCCTTGAAAAATTGAGTCATCTCAGAGCTTCTGAAGCATGGCCCATTGTCACATAGCACCTCGTCTGGAGCTCCTCGTTCCAAGAATATTCTATGCAACTCCTTGGCTACTGTGGAAGCAGTTTCATTTGGCAGTCTTCTCCACATAGCAAAGCGACTTGGTCCGCAGTCAATCAGAGTCAAAAAAGCTCTTTTATTAACATACGCAATGTCCATTGCCACCCTCTGCCATACTTTGTCAACCGACAGCCGTCCATGATTCCATTTAATTGAGACGGGATCCACTCGCCGACACTGATTGCAAGAATCTACCACCTGCTTCATGACCTTCTCATCCACATCTTGTCCACGTCTTCTTGACTCCCAAATAATGCTTACCATGAAGCTTTGTTATTTCCTTGGTTTTATCATCTAATGTCACTACAGCTAGGCACGGGCTGTTCAGCCACTTCTGTGGTACTCTGGTTAGCACATCTGCCTTGTTAGATGTTGAAGGCACCAACTGAATAGTCATCTTGATGTGATACTCTATTACCAATTGGGAAATGATCCCAAGTCTTCTCTTGATCACCATCTCACTCAGGCCACTGACCTTAGGTCTTTTACTATCCACTAATATTGACCGCACCCAGCCGTATACACTAGCAGAATCAGTTACGATTTTCAGTTTAGCAATCCCCCAGGGCAGGACAATATTCAGCCCTTTTATCACTGCTTCCAACTCAGCAACATTGATATGTGACCCATCAACTTTCCTGAGCCATGTAGCATCTTCCACGATACTTCCATCTATCTCCAAACAACAACCAACTGCCAAACTGCTTGCATCACACCACACAACACCTTCTAAAACATTGCTCACACTCCAACGCCCAGTGACTGGATCATGCTGCGAGATTTTGTTCATGACTTCCTTGGCAAACGCTCTGACAGGCACTGGAATCTCTTCATCTCATCCTATCTCATTAGTTTGTCGTTTCAGGTAACTGCAGGCAGGTCTCAGCCATCCTGCCACTGGGTAATGACCAATCAACTTCCCAAACACAGAGAATAACTCACGTTTTGTTGGAATCTCCTGTAATATGGGCATTACACTATCTCTGTACCATTTGTACTGGTTATCTGGGTCTTTGATTACTCTCAGACCTAGCACACGGGAGTTGGTCAATGGCACAGGCTCTTTTGTCTCCAAGTCATACTTTGACAAGAGCCGTCTGACTTCTTCAGCTGTAACGACACTTTCGTCCACACAAATGTCATTTATATAGTGATCAGTTCCCTCTTATATGCGGCTGTCTTGGGCGAGAACCTTCGCAATTATCTTTGACATTACTTTAGGGGCGACACTCAAGCCAAAACCCATTCTTTTCATCACATATAGTTGTCCTTTGAACTTCACAAGTTGAAATCTTTGCAATTGTTCTGACAGTGTATTTGTAGGTATGCTTTCCTCAAGTCCAAAATTGAAGCCTGATTGTCTCTTTTATGCCATGCCCGTAGTTTTTCTTGGCACACTGCCACATCAATTCCAGGGTTACTCTTTATAAAAGTGTTGAGCTGTCAATAATCCATGACCGGTCTGACCTTTTTTGGCTTGTTTGGCTGCCGTGCAGCCATTAACGGTATAACACCATCTGCTTTGCCATGAACATGGGGGTTAAACTTTTCAAGCCATCCATTGCTTATCCATTGACTTACTTCATCATCAAAGATCTCTCTACAATCGTTGGGCACTGCATATTCACTGCCACTGGTTCACCATTTTCCCATTTCCACTCCATCGTCCACTTTACACCATCAAACACAGCTGTAAAGTCACTTTCATCAATCTTCAATTGCTCTGGATCATTTTCTGTCACTGCATCTGCTGCACAGTGCTGTCCTCCAAACCGCACATCATTATTACTTCCAACATACACTCCTCCCAGCATGGTTATAATGTCCATTCCAATAATCATCTGGGCATCACACACAAGCTGTGGGGCAACCAGGCATCTAGCTGTTACATTTGTATTATTCACCAACAAATGTACTAATACTTCACCACAACATCTTGTACTTTCACCATTTAGCATTTTCACTACCTTTTGTGGTCCATGTTTTGACAAGCCCAACTCTTGACAAAGCTGACTTATAAGCACGGACTGTTGCCATCCAGTGTCCACTAGAGTTTTTATCATGCAATCTTGTATTTTGATGGTGATAAATGGCAGCACCTGACTGATTACTGACGTTGTGGAGGAACATCCGGTGCTGACGCTCCCCCCTGACCATTTCCCTGTTGTGCAGTCTCCTTGCCAACTGCACAGTGCTTTGCCAGATGTCCTGGCTCACCACATGTGTAACATACACGAGGCTTTCTTATCTGTTGCCTAGGAGTAGTATTACCAGGACAATCACGAGCAAAATGATTTGAGCCTCCACAAGTAAAACAATCTCGTTTGTGCTTCATCGTCGCACCTGCTGCACATGCCACAAGTTGCCACATGCCACGAGCTACAAGTTCACTCAAGCCTAATTTCTCTACTGATGCCATGGATTTTAGCTGAATAGAAATATCTATTGGCAGCCCTGCCATGAAAGCACATTTCATGATTGGTTTCGCATCATTTTGCCCCACTAATGCTACTAACCTTCTGATGTCAGCCAGATAAACATCAACTGGCTCACCCTCTTGCAGCACTCTTTTTTGCAGTTGCTCATAAGCTGCATAACAATTAACTCCAAAAGCCATCAGCAATGCAGATTTTAGCTTATCATAATCCTCTTTTTCACTGTCCGGCAGTTGTTTATACACTGCGAAGGCTGGTCCAGCAAGAAACAAGGGCAGAAATGTTTGAAAATCTGTAATCTTTTGTAATTTTCCAACCAGTTCTAGCTTATCCAACCAATCACTGAATTCTCCACTGGAGCTATCCTCATACTTAGCGATTATATCTGACAGCTTTACCGATGCCATTGTTGAGCCGAAATAGCTTGTAAGTTCTGAATCTTGGTCTACTAATCTTACTAAATGCCTCTCAATTTCAGCTCTGTTGTGATACTCTCCTTTATTCACCAAGCATACGTAGCTTACTGACTCCAGCAACACAATGCTCCTAGCATAACTCATCAACAGCAAAAACAGCTACGAAAACCACGGCATAATTGCTTTATAATAAAATACCATAACATACCTTAGGCAAGACTAACTAATGACAAAAACAACGTGATTGCTTTAATAGATGATGGAGTGTGAGTCAGCGCTAAAACAATTATAAATGACAGACCTAATCCTACTATGCATATGATAGGTATTCCAATTCACAGCCTCATTAGTTCAGGTTGAAGTGACATGCTTCGGTAGTAATATCTTTGTAAATTACGGTGTAATGTACCACATACAATACTATCTGCCCCGAGCTAATGTTGACGTTGCTGGTTTGGTAAGATTTTCCGAATTATTGTATCACTAGTCTCCAAAATAGCCTATTTATTCAAAGGAGAAACTTTATTTTATGAAATACTTTGTTATTTAAGCCTATAATAATTGCAAATAGACATGAACTAGGTAAAAGTTGTTGAAGCTTTACAAACATTTTTATATTCTTCTAACCAGTATTATGTAACTATTTCGTCTTCTTTTTAACCTTTTCACTTATATGCGTATCGAATATAGCAGACTGATATGAATTGTATACCAATATATCAGTGGATAACACTGAATTCAAAATCAGTAAGGCACTATATTACACTTTACTAAAAAATAAAGTTTTATTAGATGTACTTAGAGGTCACACATGACATCCTAAAGATCAACTTGGCATCAGTTGCAGGCATGATTTGAAATTATTTCTTGTTGCTGCTCATACTTCGACTTACACTCACCTTGGTTACACTCACCTCAGACTTGTTTTAAATTGCATGAGGCACATTTTATTTAGTGTGCATAATTCTTAGTCACCTTTTTCAGTACGAAATGATATTTTTCTAGGGTTGTTGATCATTTTGTTTGTCCTGGAGTCTGTAATTATGAAATTCTCTCAACAAGTTCAAAGATATTAAACAGACTCACTACAATTAGCTTGGTTTTTGCTGATCTTGAAGGGACCATCTTTTTTGAACCAACATATATCTGATCTCAGAAAATCTGAACTGCCAATTTTAAGTTAGGCTCAATTTTTGGTGAATGCAAGTCAAATTGATTCAATCTGTAGTGAGTCATATCTATTCAGTCTACTCAATCTATTCAGATGCATATATGCACATTCATCTCATCACTGACGTGTAAGGTATTTCATGTCATTACTGACGTGTAAGGTATTTCATATCATCACTGATGTGTAAGGTATTTCATATCATCACTGACGTGTAAGGTATTACATTTCATCACTAACGTGTAAGATATTACATCTCATCACTAATGTGTAAGGTATTACATATCATCACTGATGTGTAAGGTATTACATTTCATCACTGACGTGTAAGGTATTACTTCTCATCACTAATGTGTAAGGTATTTCATATCATCACTGATGTGTAAGGTATTACATATCATCACTGACGTGTAAGGTATTTCATATCATCACTGACTTGTAAGGTATTTCATATCATCACTGACGTGTAAAGTATTACATCTCATCACTAATGTGTAAGGTATTTCATATCATTACTGATGTGTAAGGTATTTCATATTATCACTAAAGTGTAAGGTATTTCATATCATTACTGATATGTAAGGTATTTCTTATCATCACTGATGTGTAAGGCATTTCATATCATCACTGACGTGTAAGGTATTTCATATCATTGCTGATGTGTAAGGTATTTCATATCACTGAAGTGTAAAGTATTACATCTCATCACTGGTGTGTAAGGTATTTCATGTCATTACTGACGTGTAAGGTATTTCATATCATCACTGATGTGTAAGGTATTTCATATCATCACTCATGTGTAAGGTATTTCATACCATCACTGAAGTGTAAGGTATTTCATCTCATCACTTACATGTAAGGTGTTTCATATCATCACTGACATGTAAGGTATTTCATATCATTACTGGCGTGTAAGGTATTTCATATCATTACTGACGTGTAAGGTATTTCATATCATTACTTACGTGTAAGGTGTTACATCTCATCACTGATGTGTAAGGTATTTCATATCATCACTGATGTGTAACTTATTTCATATCATCACTCATGTGTAAGGTATTTCATACCATCACTGAAGTGTAAGGTATTTCATCTCATCACTTACATGTAAGGTGTTTCATATCATCACTGACATGTAAGGTATTTCATATCATTACTGGCGTGTAAGGTATTTCATATCATTACTGACGTGTAAGGTATTTCATATCATTACTTACGTGTAAGGTGTTACATCTCATCACTGATGTGTAAGGTATTTCATATCATCACTGATGTGTAACTTATTTCATATCATCACTGACGTGTAAGGTATTTCATATCATCACTGACGTGTAAGGTATTTCATATTATCACTGATGTGTAAGGTACTTCATATTATTACTGGTGTGTAAGGTATTACATCTCATCACTGACGTGTAACTTATTTCATATCATCATTGATGTGTAAGGTATTTCATATCATCACTGATGTGTAAGGTATTTCATATCATCACTGATGTGTAAGGTGTTTCATATCATCACTGATGTGTAAGGTGTTTCGTATCATCACTTACATGTAAGGTATTTCATATCATCACTGACATGTAAGGTATTACATCTCATCACTGATGTGTAAGGTATTTCATATCATCACTGACGTGTAAGGTATTTCATATCATTACTGATGTGTAAGGTATTACATCTCATCACTGATTTGTAAGGTATTTCCATCTCTATACAGTGAAACACGAATAACTCAAACTTCAAGGGACAGACCGAAGGTGTTCGAGTTATTAGAGCGTTCAAGTTATCAGGACAGTCATAAGTGCACGTATTTATCAGTAGATACATGTACATATACAAACTATATATCAATCAAAAGCATAGATTGCTTGTTGCAAGTTAAAGGGTCTCTCGTGTGAAGTTTTAAATATTTTTAATCAGAAAGTATAGATATTTTTCTATCACTTGAGATTTGTTTGTTGTTTTAGGTGATGTTACTGCCAGGACGTTCTCAGATTAAAATTGGCAAAACTTGATCGCGGTTAAAACGCTCAGAAAAAATACATGCGTATTTTTCTACCGAGCGTTTTAACCAAGATCAATTTTGCAGTAAGTCAGTTATTACAAAACTGCTTTACTATTAAAAACCCATTATCAATTTTGCCGATATTACTTTAAAGTTATCCAAATTTTACCTCGCTTTTCTTGCTTTCGGAGGGCTTATCGCTAAGCGGATGTTTGGTAAAATTTGATTTTTGCAAACCTTTAGACAAGTCGTTAATGAAAATATTTGCCGATGTTGGTAATAACGAGGCCTAAGAACTACTAGAAGTCGATGTTTATCTCTATGGCTTGGAATAAAGTGATATTCTAAAGCGATAGTAACAACCGTCTCGGTAGCCGTTTGGAAAAAACTGTTCGAGTTAACGGAGTTTCGGTCGAGTTATTTAAAGCCATTTATCATTGCGTGGGAACGGACCAAGCAAATCCATTCGCGTTAACCATGTGTTCGATATATCCGAGGGTGATTTATCCGAGTTTCACTGTATAAATTTCTCGAAGTATGTCGTATATATGTCGGAAATCCGGCTATAGATCATAAAATCTTGAAATAAATATTCCGTATCGAAGAGGATTCGATCTCGAACCAAGCCGTTCACAAATCTTATGCCTAGCCCACTGGACTATCATAATGGAAGTCGAATCCCTAGCCTGCCAACATAAGGCATTATATCAGAGCAATACCCAACTGCTTTACGTATGACGGGTCATAGCATAACGTCACGAAAAGCTGTTCGCTCACATTATTAAGCTGCCTAATAGCAAAACTCTCACTACTTCTCATTGTTTATAAGACAAAAAACTTTTCTCATGATATGTAGTTTGAAACTAAGAATGGCAAATGTTGTAATATGTTAAATACAAATCAATTTTCTGTCCAAATACTCTTCTGTTACACAGGCAGCGCCGGGTGGCACAGCTAGTAGATATATAAACCTAGATTGGCCAATAGAGAAAAAGCCTGTCAGACTTAAATAGCATGACGTAACGTCATTGTATTGTACCTCTCGCTTGACTGCACTATTGTTAACAATGGAGCTAATGAGGAGAAGGTGACAAAATCACATTTATTTTAACATAAAAACCTTCTTGTATACATAATCCAGTAAACTAAAGCAATTCTATGATAATATCTGATAACCACCATAGATTAAGTATAAAACTATAAAAGCTATGAATTGTTGCACACAAATCATGGGCCATCAGGGCTTTATTTACCACCATCTCCTATCCCCGTTCTCTCTTTTCCCCTTCTCCAAAGAAGAATTGAGAAGGGAAAAGAGGGGGGCAAATAGCCCACCCACCCGAAAAGCCAGACCCTGGCTAGGTAAAAGACTAATATCATGTTGAACTAAACATGACTAAATATGATGAGCCTGTGAAGTTTTGATCTGATCAGGGAAATGGAATCAATGGCTTTCTTAGCTAGAGCTGGAACGAGACCAAGGAATGCAGGGTCGGACCAGACTCAGGGTTAGCAATGTGGGCCAAGATCGGGTCGGACCGGCTCAGCACGCGCGATTTTTTATTCATTTATGGTTAAGAAATAGTTCTATTGCAGCCTAATGTTGTGACATCAATAAACTATGATAAAAGAAACCATTATCACACCAATCATTATATTGTGTGGCTTGGTTTATAGATGCAATCTACAATTTATGGCTAGACATTGGTGGATCAATGCTATTCAATGGGTGATAGATTATGGCATGATTTGGCTAGTGTTTTTATTACAGATTTTATTCTCAACTGCTATTATTATCAACAAGAGATTAGTTAAGAAATACTTTACAAATATAGAAATAGATAACCCAGCATAGTGGAAAACAAAAATCCATCACTTCCCTAAAATTTCTGGTATTAGTGAAAGAAACTAAAAATAAAATGAATTTGCTGGATTGAAGGTTCTTAGATGCGCTTTTAAGTTCCTCAGGATGCCCTCGTTGTAAATGCCTCAATAGAATTGAGGTGGACCCTTCTTTGTAGCTTAAAGGTTGACTTGCAATAAAATTCACATTACAGTTATTTGGTATCGAAAGATTCACCATGTCTTACTCTGTTGTGTTGTAGGTGCCAAATACGTGGAAATGTAATTACAAGCTCTTAAAAGCTCAAAAACGAAAAGCCGTCGTAGATTGGAATCTGTTTATTTCTCTGACGTGGTCATTACAGTTTGGTTATCGTCTTGTCACGTGATGTTCTCACGTGAATTGAAAAGCCAATGAAAAGCTCAATATAAAACTTATCGTAGCACTAGTTTATGTCAAACACTTTGGGTTTTACCGAAGACCCCGTATCAAATAAAGATGCTCGCTACTTTACAGTTTTGTTTCGCCATTATTCAATCGTCAAGTCGTAATCTGATCACGTGGCCCAATACTTCGAAAATGATTTTTGCAGCACTTTTCGATTATCACAGGTGGCCAACAGGCTCGTCATGATTATCAGACAATGATATGTACTCCTTCGAGCTAAGGTTAAAAAGTTTAACGATTTTTTACGGTAAGTTATAAGATATCAGTGCTAAAAGTGACAGCATTACAATGACGATAAAACAGACGCGTAAGAACAATAGACATGGTTTTATTGAATGCGTAAAGTATATTTATGAAAATATTTCGACGAATGAGGTTGCATAAAGTGTAAACAGAAACCATCCTGTAACAACTACGTCCCATTTGAGCCGTTTTGGAAAGCGAATCCAAACTACAGCGGTCTCGTGTGGCTGCGATTAACTGTTTGTTTTTTAGCTTTTAAGAGCTTGTAATCACCTTTCCATATATTTCACACCTACAACACAACAGAGTAAGACATTGTGAATCTTATGATACCAAATAACTGTAATGTGAATTTTGTTGCAAGTCAACCTTTAACTTGCTTTTGAATATTGTACAAATAACTTGGTAGTTTCCTTTCGTGACTGGCTTCTTCATCAATTCCCAGACCACCGACATGTCAATTATTTTTTGCCGAAAAACGTTGTGAAACCTATAGTCTAAAGACTATTGTCGCAGACGTAAAAATATAGCCTTGACTCACCTTGTTTTATTTCGCCTGGTCCTTCCGCGCTAGGACTATATGCGACTCCATTTCAATCGCACTTAAAAAGCGATATACAACCGCTGTTGTTTAGCCATAAACCTACCCGTGTCTTTGTATAGGAAGACTCGAGGGTCGGGTGGCCCAAGACCAGACGAGCTACCCGGCCAGCTCTATTCTTAGCTTCATAATGCACCCTAATCGAAATATATCTCTTTGCTATCTCACGGGCTAGGCTACTAGCTTGATGATTACACTTAAACAATAGCATGATGTTGAACCTCGGCAACTTCTCCATGGTGGCAATTAGTGCTAGCCTGGGAAAGTTTTTCACCAATCCAGCACTACTAAGCAACGCTCTCGTCGCTTTCTCACTGTGGTTGCAAACCTCAATCACCACAGGCGAAGACAAAGTCAAGCCACCACGATTCTTAACTGTGATCAGGGAATTCGCTGCTTGGTTTACATCATAGTTGGTAACTTCCACGATGCTAGTGATACAATCATTACACTTCAGCTTTGGTGACCTAGCCAGCTACATAGCCAGCTGTAAAATAATCATTCTGTCTCATTTTTGACTTAGACATACTTGCATACTCATCATATTTAGTCATGTTTAGTTCAGCATGATATTCGTATATTTGCCTAGCCAGGGTCTGGCTCTTTGAGCGAGAGGGCTATTTGCCCCCTCTCCTTTCTCCCTTCTCTCTTTTCCACTTCTCACTTCTTCTTTGGAGAAGGGGAAAAGAGAGAATGGGTATAGGAGAGGGTGGCAAATAAAGCCCTGATGGCTCATGATTTGTGTGCAACAATTCATAGCTTTTATAGTTTTAATCTAAGGTGGTTATCAGATATTATCACAGAATTGCTTTAGTTTACTGGATTATTTATCCAAGAAGCTTTTTATCTGAAAATAAATGTGATTTCGTCACCTTCTCATTAGCTCCATTGTTAACAACAGTGCGGTCAAGCATGAGGTACAATACAATGGCGTAACATCATGCTATTTAAGTCTGACAAGGCAACCGATGGAAATAGCTATTATTGGCCAATCTAGGTTTCTATATCTATGGGTATTTCTCAAATATACAAAAATACTGAACATCGTCCAGTTTCTCTGCAAGTTGCTCTTTTCAATGTAACACCAATATTAACCATGTAGTATTTCTAACTCAGCAGTATTTGTTTGGACTAATTGCTTCAACATAGAACTATTTGACGTATGAACGATTTGACATAGGAACTATTTGACACATGAAGCAAATCTCGAAATGAATAGATAGGTTTGGCGACTCTAAGCAGACATATTCAATATTGCAAATATCAGCTCTTAGAAGATGACCTTTTACTCATAAAAATATTGCGCGAACCATTGGAATGGTTTTAAAATATATATATATTCAACAATTATTGATTTGCTCAGAAAAAGCGATCGAAATAACTATTTTTGCCATTTGGCCTTGTGAGCTCTTTTATCTTGACTAATAATACTAGTTGTGGCATGAACAGCATGCATGATTGGTCATCTCAATGCATTGGAGAGGTTTATGACAGCATGCATGATTGGTCATCTCAATGCATTGGAGAGCTTTATGACAGCATGCATGATTGGTCATCTGAAATCATTGGAGAGGTTTATGACAGCATGCACGATTGGTCATCTCAATACATTGGAGAGGTTTATGACAGCATGCATGATTGGTCATCTGAAATCATTGGAGAGGTTTATGACAGCATGCATGATTGGTCATCTCAATGCATTGGAGAGGCTTATGAGAGCACAATTGAAAAATGCTGCTTCAACATACCCTTACTTTACATAATACATGTAATACACAGCTGTGTATTAAGCAGTTTTCCTGACTTCAGCAGCACAAGTACAAATAATGAATAATTCTACGTGTATCTTTAAAAAATGAATTTTCTCACTAAGCTTTTAAAGCAATTTCAATGAAAAATTTCAACAAGTTATCATAACAACGACTTTTTCAAGGAAAAATTTTCAAGCACATATTGGCCTATGGTAGGCCATTTATAGGAGGTATGACATGTCAAAACTGGTTGTGAAGCCAGCAACTTCGCTGTGATCTGAATCAATGTACTTGTATGTACTAGCTTGTTCGTTTAATCATCTGAGATAAATTTGTGCTGAGAAACTTATTTTTTAGTATGAATTTTTCTTAGAAACTTGTAAACATCAGGTATCAAATGACTGCTATTAGACTAGAGATTAAACCTCACAACTAGTACCTCTGCTATCTAACAAGATTGTATCTAGTATTGTATCTGTATTGCTTAGTCTGACTAGATCAGGGCTATTTCTACCTTGTCGCAATTATATGATGTAAAACCATTTTGTGTCACTAATGTAATACTTGGAAGATTTCACAAGTTAACCAACTGTAAACTGAACATTCTTTCATTTGCTATGAAATGAGTTGGAGTACGACTCCAATAGAAAAATGTTAAACTTTTGGCTGATCTATGGAAGCACTCTATCGATTTGCTTAATCTTTCACATAAGCCGTTATGCACTGAGCTGTAAAAATTCTAGTCAGCAAGGGGAGATAACCTTCTAATGCTCACAAGGTAAACCTAAACATAAAAACCTGGATTAGATTTACACATAGATGTAGTTTTTTAGAAATATTTCAAGTCTCCTGTCACAGATTTTAATAGCAATAGCGTAAAAGAATTGCTTTAATGAAATAAATTATATATGTAAATTATATAAGTAGTGAGATGCCGATAGCTTGCAAATAAATCAATGTGTGTTTTGTAATAACTCCAAAAGAAAGGAGTGTATAAAATTGGATTCTGTTTTATATGTCCAACACTTTTTTTAATTTCACATCTTGATGGAGTTATAGTTATAATGTATTGAATCTTTTATTTTAATGTATTCTACAGGATTTAGAAACTTCTTTGCGCACCAAAGAGTTTCTTTAAGCGCACTAGGCGCTCCTGCAGCGGAAA
Source organism: Watersipora subatra (assembly GCF_963576615.1). Classification (NCBI taxonomy): domain Eukaryota; kingdom Metazoa; phylum Bryozoa; class Gymnolaemata; order Cheilostomatida; family Watersiporidae; genus Watersipora; species Watersipora subatra. The sequence goes on from NC_088716.1 coordinate 32,862,830, forward strand.
TAATCTGTTCCAGGAACGTTTATGTTATAGGAATTTCATGTTACAAGAACTGCAGTAAAATACATGTAAATTGCGTAATCTGTTCGCAGATCTTTTCAAACGCACTCCTTTGGCCATACAAAAAGGAAAAAACTAGCGCCATAAGTGGTTTTATAGACCATGATTGCGATAATTGTATAATAAGGTAATGGGGAGCGCACAGCTTCGACGTTCATTTACAACGATTTGCTAATTTTTTTTTCAAACAACAAAGTCTATTCTGGTAAAAGTAAAGTAAAGTAAAACTAACAACAAATATTTAGTCTACAATAAAGCAAAAAAAAATTTTTAATTATAAAAAGAGCGGTACATTGTTTGTCGTTTATCTGTATCGAGGGGTGAAGGTTAGGGTAAACGAACTATTTCCTTTGACAATACAAGCCACCTTTGGACTATTCCGGGCAGAATGGTTGTTCTTTGTTCATATTACCGTATGATGAAGCATCCTAAATGTTACTCATAGTAAATGGCTGGCTGGCACACAATGTTAGTGACAAATCTTACCTGCCTAGTTCTCTCTAGCATTTTTTAGCATTTCCAAGGATACAAATGTGTAAAACAAGTAGCCTGGCAGACTTTTTGTATACAGTACACGCTTCTATAACATAAATTCCACTTGACATAAAGAATTTACGTGAAGTATTTCCTTGGTACTGCTTAAAGATTCTATATAACGTTGTCAAGTCTGGCGAGTTCTCAAATTCAATTTGAATGGTAGCCTATCTTGCCGCACTTGCGAGAAAAATATGACATGTGTACAGCGTTATATCTATTATATATACAACTTATATACATCAGGTATCAGATGTAGTGAAACCTAGAATACGTACATAGTTGCAGTGCATAAATCAATCACTATTGAAAGTATATTTGAAAGCCATTCAAAGAGGCCACACAACAGTTTTATGAATAAAATGTCAGCTGTCAAGAGCTGATGACTCCGCAATAGAGTTACTGCATTAAAAGATGGTGGACCGGTGTTTTAACGTCGGAGTGGTGGCTTGACTATTCCGTTTCATCATTTTTATGACAAAACATTCGTTTAGTTATTTTAAATTTGTTTTGGATTTCCATCTTATTTTAAAAAAGCTGAGAAATTGCAGCTACAAGACTTGAAGCTAGATTTTTGACAAATAGTCAATAATAAGAAATAATCAATAATAACAATGCTGGTTGACATTGAAGACTAACAGTCAAGTACTATTCACCTAGTGTGGAGAATATAAGAATGAAGAGGGTGGAAGATCCAGAATATAATTTGGCAACTTACCTTTTACAGTTTGCGCTGCAGTTTCTAGAATGCTTTCCATTTTTGGAGACTTGCTAGATTCAGTGTTGGGTTGTGCGTTGTTTTAGTTAAACTCATGGAGTGGATCAGTGGAAATCGGAGTAACAGCGTGTAACCCAGACACACTCTCCTCCTTGCCAGCCAGTGCAACTGGACTGAAACAAGGCACATGGATTATGTCTGGGTGTAACATTCTCAAAGATGGTGGAGCGGTGAAGGAACACTATGGATTAGACTTAGACAAGCTTGTTGAAGGTACGGAGTGAACGTACCGCTTCATTCATCCTTTCTTCATCATTTCTCCATTCATCCTACCTTCATTCATCCTTCCGTCATTCATCCTTCGTTCATCCTTCATTCATTTCATTCTTCAGTCATCCATGGTGATGAGTCATCCATGGTGATGAGTCATCCATGGTGATGAGTCATCCATGGTGATGAGTTAATCTTTCTATATAGTAAGTTAGCTTGTCAAAAACAGTCTTATAGCTTTATTCTTAATGAAGCCTGGTAATGCAACATTTGAAGGTTGACTATCAAAATATGCGGGTACTCTTGGCAGTTTTGTGCACGTGGGAGATTGTAATGAGTAACCTGTAATATGCATAATTAATTGGTGAATTGGCAGAGTGGCCAAGTTCGGTAGTGGTTAGACGTTAGTGGTTAGACGGTAGTGGTTAGACGGTAGTGGTTAGACGGTAGTGGTTAGACGGTAGTGGTTAGACGGTAGTGGTTAGACGGTAGTGGTTAGACTGCTGAACTGTAAATTAGAGTACTAAAGCTCAATTCCTAAGTGAGGTAATTTTTTTTCTAATGTGAGCAGGGCTTCTGGCAAAAAGTATAACTCTTGATAAACTTTCTGTATTGTGGTAGCAAAGAACTGATATGGTAACTCATGATAAGAGCCTATAAAAGCCTTACAAATAGCCCATACAAATGTTTGACTGAAGTTGCTTAGAACGTTCCATCATACAACTTATAATGAATATACAGTAGAACCTCAGTTCTTGAACATAATCAGTTTCAGAAGGTTGTTCGAAAACCGAGTTGTTCCAGATCCAAAACAATTATTTCCATTAGAATTGATATTAGAATTGATGTATGTAAATTTTAATCTGTTCCAAGTCGAGATAACAACTTCGGTAAAGTATTTTTTAATATTTTACACTTTAAACTGTACTGTGTACTACATACTATAACTAAAAACGGGTAGATATAGATCGTGTTTAGTTTTAATAAAAAGATTTTCTATCTATGATGATGAAAAAAGAAAGCAAAAAGTAAACATTTCGTATGTTTTGCTCTTAAATCATCGAAAACATTCCAGGTTGAAGTACAATACCAAAAATTGCAGAAATTGATAATGAAATAGCGAAAAATGCAACAGATCTGTTACGTCAGAACTCGTGTGAAAAAGAAAATATAAAGATTAATGGCACGTTTACTTCACATCTTTGAAGGAGAATCTTCCTCCTAAACAGTTTCGGGTAACTCGACTGGAGAAGTTGTCTCCTTAGCAAATTTCTTCAATTGAGGCACGTCGTCCCAGACAGCTTCTTCCTTTTTGTAAATAATTTATGAAGCGTAACATGCTTCTCCCTTTGTTAACGAATGTTTCCATGCTGTTTCCAGAGCTGTTCCGAACATTCAATTCTAATGCGAATGCTCAGGTTTGGTCGAGAACCAAATTTATGTTCGAAATCCGAAGGGAACAAATCTCAATATTTTTGGTCGAAAACTGAATCGGTCGAGAACCAAAGCGTTCGAGAACCGATGTTCCACTGTATTGTAACTTTTATAGCAATCATATAATGACTAAACGTCTTCTTATGTACTACAAATAACCACAAGTATTCTTATATACTACCAATAACCACATGTCTTCTTATATACTGCCAATAACCACATGTCTTTTGATATACTACCAATAACCACATGTCTTCTTATGTACTACCAATAACCACATGTCTTCTTATATACTACCAATAACCACATGTCTTCTTATATACTACCAATAACCACATGTCTTCTTATATACTACCAATAACCACATGTCTTCTTATGTACTACCAATAGCCACATGTCTTCTTATGTACTACCAATAACCACATGTCTTCTTATATACTACCAATAACCACATGTCTTCTTATGTACTACCAATAGCCACATGTCTTCTTATGTACTACCAATAACCACATGTCTTCTTATATACTACCAATAACCACATGTCTTCTTATATACTACCAATAACCACATGTCTTATATACTACTAATAACCACATGTCTTCTTATGTACTACCAATAGCCACATGTCTTCCTATGTACTACCAATAACCACATGTCTTCTTATGTACTACCAATAGCCACAAGTATTCTTATGTACTACCAATAACCACATGTCTTCTTATGTACTACCAATAGCCACATGTCTTCTTATGTACTACCAATAACCACATGTCTTCTTATGTACTACCAATAGCCACATGTCTTATATACTACCAATAACCACATGTCTTCTTATATACTACCAATAACCACATGTCTTCTTATATACTACTAATAACCACATGTCTTCTTATGTACTACCAATAGCCACATGTCTTCTTATATACTACCAATAGCCACATGTCTTCCTATATACTACCAATAATCACATGTCTTCTTATGTACTACCAATAGCCACATGTCTTCTTATATACTACCAATAACCACATGTCTTCTTATATACTACCAATAACCACATGTCTTCTTATATACTACTAATAACCACATGTCTTCTTATGTACTACCAATAGCCACATGTCTTCTTATATACTACCAATAGCCACATGTCTTCCTATATACTACCAATAATCACATGTCTTCTTATGTACTACCAATAGCCACATGTCTTCCTATATACTACCAATAACCACATGTCTTTTTATATACTACCAATAACCACATGTCTTCTTATGTACTACCAATAGCCACATGTCTTCTTATATACTACCAATAACCACATGTCTTCTTATATACTACCAATAACCACATGTTTTCTCATATGTTACCAATAATCTTCATCCTTTGAAAAGAATACATCTGCAAAATCAGAGATTTGGGCCACCCAATAGCCCCAATATCAAATTATCAACCCGCTACAGTCAACCAGAATATTAGCTTGCTACAGGCATGCAGAATATCAGCCTGCTGCAGTCATGTAGCATCAACTATTGTAGTGTACAGATATCCGGTTTTGATTTTAACAGGTGACACGTTAGGTGTGATGCGTACCAGTGCCGGTTTGCTTCATTTCTTCATAAATGGAGAAGATCAGGGCATTGCTGCCAACTCGATACCATCGCGGGTATACGCTGTTGTGGATATCTATGGGAAATGTACTCAAGTTACAATCAATGCTGTTAGACTTCTCGATACAAACCAACGTTCATGTAAGTTACAATGTCATTACTGCACCTGTGCATATTAGTAAGGTTCTTCTTTACTTTAGGAGCAACCGGCAGCGAACTCGTGTGTCGTGTGAGGCTCTTTAGCTGGATGAAACATGTCCCTTGTCTGCAGAGCCTGAGCTTAGCCTGAGCTTGTTGAGATGAACTTCTATGGTTCCCATATATGTCGCAAAGCACCGGCGACAGCACCGCAGGCTATTAGCGGTGGAATGGGAACCTACGCGCTGGGTACTGCCGATAGTTGCCGGCGGCAACGTAATAGTTTAGCGCTGTTTAAATTTCGCAAAAGGCCGCAAGCAAAACCTTCTCGAAATGCACTGTACGGGTGAATGTCACCATTATAGTAACGGCATGCCGAGCGAACATTTTATTTGAATACGCGATTATGTTTAGCGATGCAGCTTATGTGTGAACATAAGCCGCCGAGCCTAACATCGCAAATGTTTTGCTGCGCAAGTTACCGCCGGAGTCTCGCAATCGATATGGGAACCAGGCTTTATCGTCTTCTTATTATTCCAAACACTAGAATCTAAGACCAAAATGCTAATGTTGTTTTCTGTAGTACGTATGCACGTAGCTGCTTTTATTTCGTACAAAAATCTTTGCATGTGTTGAAGCAATCATTTCACCTATCGCGTAAAAAACCAGAAAATTTCATCAGGTCTGGGAAAATTGAAAACAACATGAATTGACAACTGTATTAATTTGATTACTGACGGCTAAAGCTAGTAATGTAGAGACAACCAACTGACTTCTCCTTATCGGATTAGCGAGAATGGATTATCAGAGACATCGGGATAAGTGCTCGCTTATCTAATTATATCCCATATCCTCTTTATGACTTCTAACCTTACTCATACATTCAGTTTTTCTTAGCTGAGTGTCATAGGCTACTGCGTGTCAGCATTGGTAACATCGGCATCGTTAACATCGGTTAGACGGCGGTTAGAGTGTGTGTAGTCGAACCTAGCGCAAAATGTCTGGCAGCACTGGGGAAAGAGCCAGACGACCGTATCGAACTTCTTTGGATATAAGTGCCATCAATGGTTGGGAACCCCTCTATTTATTTTTGTTGTTGTGTATATAAGCTTTTTAAGTATTGTAAAATATCGCAACAACTTTGCTGCTGTCTTAGTTCCGTGCTGCTTTCAATCATTTTAAACTCGCTGACTCTTGCATATAGTGATAGTTTGAAGACCATACAAATAGTTTGAAGACCATACAAGTACAGTAGTTTGCATGTTATATATTTGTATCAGTGAACGGTGAAGCAAATTTTGGTTAATTTTGCAACTTTTTCCTAGTTTTATTGTCTGTTTTTTCACTAAAACCCAGGTAATTTGTATTTCAAGCAAAGCCAATCAATCGTAAGTTAGATTTATGAAATTACTAGCAGAATGCCCTGTATCACACGTGTATTAAAAACAGCTTTCAAACAGTGGCAGGTAATGTAGTTGCTTGTCACTTGCCATTAGCCTGGTACATTGCCAATGACTAATTTGAGTACACTACTATCATATTGCTAAACATACTAATAAGAGCAAGTTTTAGTGACTATGCGTATCTCAACTGACATGGTGACTCATATTGCCTAATGAAATCATTGCATCTTGTCACTTGTGTAGCTTAATTGGTAAGATTATTGTCTGGCAGTGGAAAGGTTCTGAGATCAAATCCTGCACGAAGTGGATATTTTTTCTTAAATTATAATAGTTATAGGCGGCTTTGGGATTTATATATATAGCTAATCTATTAGGTCGATTTGATCAGCTAGCTCTTCCATTCCTTTAGTATTCTGCAGCTTGCATCCTCATGCCTGTCAATATTCTGCAGATTGCATCCTTTTGCCTGTCAATATTCTGCAGATTGCATCCTTTTGCCTGTCATTATTCTGCAGCTTACATCCTCATGCCTGTCAATATTCTGCAGATTGCATCCTTTTGCCTGTCAATAGTCTGCAGCTTGCCTCCTCATGCTTGTCAATATTCTGCAGCTTGCACTTTCATGCCTGTCAATATTCTGCAGATTGCATCCTTTTGCCTGTCAATATTCTGCAGCTTACATCCTCATGCCTGTCAATATTCTGCAGATTGCATCCTCATGCCTGTCAATATTCTGCAGGTTGCATCCTTTTGCCTGTCAATATTCTGCAGCTTACATCCTCATGCCTGTCAATATTCTGCAGATTGCATCCTCATGCTTGTCAATATTCTGCAGCTTGCATCCTCATGCCTGTCAATATTCTGCAGCTTGCATCCTCATGCTTGTCAATATTCTGCAGCTTACATCCTCATGCTTGTCAATATTCTGCAGCTTGCATCTTTTTGCTTGTCAGAGCTTCATAATTAATTACTCTTTGTAATTTCAGATTATCGGTCATGAAGGATGCCTAAAACATTTCACTTTCGGCTTTCTCTAATTTTATTGTTGGTAGTTTTAGCCAATCAGCTTGCAAACGAAGCGATTGCTGAAGCAACTGCTCTGTGTTCCAATGAAACGCTTGCCTTCCATGAAAAGTGTGGATCTCTAGTTCGTCTGACAAATGAGAACAGAACAGCTGAACGGCAGCGACCCAATGGAGAGTTTAATAATGGAGTAGTTATGACCAATCGACCTCTTAAACAAGATGAGCTGTTTGAGGTAGATGTCAGTGTTTAATTATAGTCACCAGAGAAAAATCAAGGTGAACTTTCTATTGTAAACACACTTATTGCAGGTTTCCTTCTAACCTATATTCTTTAATAAACTCCTAAGGTGTATATGAATCACTGAAAATATGTAAACTGTAGACTCTATAAACATCTTTATTTAGAGAAATTTATTGTTAATTTCCTTTACAAATGTTCTACATTCATATAAACATAAAGCAATGCCAATAAGCTTCATTGTGTATTACTAGGTTATGCTTTAAACTTAGAGACTATTGAATTTTGCCTTAGACTGGCTAAAACTCAGCCTCCAGCAAGGAGAAACATTGCAATTAGCCAGAATAAGGCTTCCAATTTTTCCAAATTCAAGTTTTTCGATATTCTTAAAAGATGGTCTGTCATAGAGCTGTTTGATTTATAGAATGTTTGCCTGTACACAGTGTTGTCATTTGCAATGTTATTATGTTACTTCTCACTGCATTCACAAGGTTTTCAATTTTATAGAACTATACTTTTGTTAGTGAGGAAAATGTTACAGTCGGTGTCAAAGAATTCGCCTGTAGTCACTGATAGTATGGCTGAAACAGCATAATAATATGGAATGTAGTTATTGTTCCCAAGCAAGATGATTTTATGGTTCACATTGTCCCGCTCAGTACATCAGGTTTGCACTTTTATTTTTCCGACTACTTTTACCTAATACATACAGCGTTTACTGTCTTGTTTACAGTGACCTGTGACAGCGCTTGCTGTCTTGTTTACAGTGACAGCGGAGGTACATGTTTGAGGAGCTCAACGTTGAGTTACTGTCATGCTTTGGCAGCTTTATTGGCTGGCCATTGCTGCTAATCTGAAAAATATTAAATCATATCTCATTGTGTTGGTTGATATATTGACTAGAGCCGTAGGCAACAGCTTTCAATGGGCTGTCAGTAGGCAAGCAGATTGAGAGGGTCGCGCTAATTGAAACATATTCAGGCTGAATTCACTCTGGCCTTTTTCTCACTCCAAACTTAATAACCATTCCTTTTACTTTATCTGTTTGGAGAAATTGAATTATCTTTAGTTGAAAATTTTGTGCTTCAAAAATACATTTTATGGAAATAGTGACTTTTTGACCCTTTAAATTATGTTGCTATTGTTTTTACAATACTCAATACTTCTCTATGCAATACTCTATACTGCTCTATGCAATACTCTATACTACTCTATACAACACTCTATACTGTTCTATACTACTCTATACTGTTCTATGCAACACTCTATACTGTTCTATGCAACACTCTATACTGCTTTATACAACACTCTATACTGCTCTATGCGACACTCTATACTGTTCTATGCAACACTCTATACTGTTCTATACAACACTCTATACTGCTCTATGCAATACTCTATACTGTTCTATTCAATACTCTACACTGTTCTATACAATACTCTATACTGTTCTATACAATACTCTATACTGTTCTATACAACACTCTATACTGTTCTATACAACACTCTATACTGTTCTATACAACACTCTATACTACTCTATACAACACTCTATACTGTTCTATACAACACTCTATACTGTTCTATACAATACTCTATACTGTTCTATACTAGAAATTCCACTGTCATACAGCCCACGACCAAAGTGATATTGGAAAAAAGAAAGGGTACTGATGGTTGAGAAATGCAATATTAGCAGTCAAATGGTACTGCAGTGCAATAGGATAACTGCAATGGTAGCTGTAATATACTGAGTGTGGGTGTTATTATGTACAACAAATGGCAATAATGAAAGGAAAAGATTATGTTTTTATCTCTCCCCCGCAATAGGAGAAATGCAATATTGGCCAGTATTACAAGTAGAATGCATTGACATTATTAGAATAACCAATATTATTAATATAGTAATAATATAAAACTAATGCACAATTTTGTTTACATTTCAAAACGTCATAGCTAACAATTATCACGAAGTTGTGATATTTATATAGATTTTTATAAAATCTGTACTACGTAGTCATCGCTCTGTAGTCATCCAAACTTATAATTAATCATTGTAATAATCTCATAAGAACCATTAGAAAAAATATCATCGTCATTTCTTTTACTTACACTGCGTTGGACATCAGTTAGAATTCCAAAGTACTCAAAAGTTTCCAAAATGTCAGTTACTTTGAAATCGGCAAAAAAGAAACGATTTCAGTACTCCTACGTTAATTACAGAAACCTTCGGCAATGCTATAGACTGGTGAAATGTGCACATTATTTCTTTCGTGAAATGCGCACGACTTAATCGTTCTATTCTTTGTCACTCGGCGTTTTAATTTCCGGTCTTAACTTTGATAAAAGTGAGGATTAGCAAATTTTAATAACGATTTTCAGCTAAATAAATCTGTCTATTTATGTATAATCCGATCAGATGGGTTAGTTTTAGGAATTTGCGGTAACCTTGCAAAGGCTTGGTAACATTTTAAAATAGGTTTATATGCGTTTTGTATCATTATTATACTTAAACGACTTTACAGAAAAATAGTTAAATTTGTTGATAAGATTTTGTTACAAGGGTTTAGTGACGGCCGTTAACGGATAATTTTTCAAGAGTTGTGTGCACATGTGCATTTATCATAAATCTCCCAAACCAATCGCTTCGCTCGTGTTTGGTCGTGGGACAACACTTTATACTTCTCTATACAACACTCTATACTGTTCTATGCAATACTCTATACTGTTCTGTACAATACTCTATACTGTTCTATGCAATACTCTATACTGTTCTATGCAATACTCTATACTGTTCTGTACAATACTCTATACTGTTTTGTACAACTCTCTATACAATACTGAGTATTGTATAGAGAGTTTTTATTATTGTTCTCAGACAGTTATTGTTTCTCTACCTGAACTACTCTAAACTGTTGTTAATGCTTATTATTTCTTGTTTATATGCAGCATTAGACATATTCTTGTTTATATGCAGCATTAGACATATTCTTGTTTATATGCAGCATTAGACATATTCTTGTTTATATGCAGCATTAGACATATTCTTGTTTATGTGCAGCATTAGACATATTCTTGTTTATATGCAGCATTAGACATATTCTTGTTTATGTGCAGCATTAGACATATTCTTGTTTATATGCAGCATTAGACATATTCTTGTTTATATGCAGCATTAGACATATTCTTGTTTATGTGCAGCATTAGACATATTCTTGTTTATGTGCAGCATTAGACATATTCTTGTTTATATGCAGCATTAGACATATTCTTGTTTATATGCAGCATTAGACATATTTTTGTTTATATGCAGCATTAAACATATTCTTGTTTATATGCAGCATTAGACATATTCTTGTTTATATGCAGCATTGGACATATTCTTGTTTATATGCAGCATTAGACATATTCTTGTTTATATGCAGCATTAGACATATTCTTGTTTATGTGCAGCATTAGACATATTCTTGTTTATATGCAGCATTAGACATATTCTTGTTTATGTGCAGCATTAGACATATTCTTGTTTATATGCAGCATTAAACATATTCTTGTTTATATGCAGCATTAGACATATTCTTGTTTATATGCAGCATTAGACATATTCTTGTTTATATGCAGCATTAGACATATTCTTGTTTATATGCAGCATTAGACATATTCTTGTTTATGTGCAGCATTAGACATATTCTTGTTTATATGCAGCATTAGACATATTCTTGTTTATGTGCAGCATTAGACATATTCTTGCTCGTCTTTGCCACATCTCTCACTAACTTACAGATAAGGCTTGACACCATGATAGACAAGTGGTCTGGCTCCATCGAAGTCGGAATAACTACCCACAATCCTAGTCTCCTTGAATTTCCTGCAACCATGACAAACATGAGGTCAGGAACGATAATGATGAGTGGGTGTGGAATACTGACGAATGGTAAAGGAACTCAGAGAGAGTATGGGCAGTTCAACCTCGATGAGCTAACTGTAAGGAGACTTTGATTTGGCTCAGTTACTAATATCTGGTTAGGTTTACTAACATCTGGTTAGATTTACTAACATCTGGTTAGATTTACTAACATCTGGTTAGATTTACTAACATCTGGTTAGATTTACTAACATCTGGTTAGATTTACTAACATCTGGTTAGATTTACTAACATCTGGTTAGGTTTACTAACATCTGGTCAGATTTACTAACATCTGGTTAGATTTACTAACATCTGGTTAGATTTACTAACATCTGGTTAGATTTACTAATATCTGGTTAGATTTACTAACATCTGTTTAGGACTTTAGGTTTACCAACATCTGGTTAGGTTTACCAACATCTGGTTAGGTTTACCAACATCCGGTTAGGTTTACCAACATCTGTTTAGGACTTTGGGTTCACCAACATCTGGTTGGCTTTATCAACATCTGGTTAGGTTCACCAACATCTGGTTAGGTTTACCAACATCTGGTTGGCTTTACCAACATCTGGCTAGGTTTACTAACCTCTGTTTAGGTATACCAACATCTGGTTAGGTTCACCAACGTCTGGCTAGGTTTACCAGAAGTTGGTGAGGGTTTTTCATACATGTTTTCATTATTTTAAGAATTTCAACGATCCCACTATTGCAAGCTTCATACTGCTATACAGTCAAACATGGATAACTCGAACTTCACGGGACCGAGCAAAAGTGTTCGAATTATCAGAGCGTTCAAGTTATCAGAGCACTGTCACAAGTCCATGTATTTACTTATTTATTAGTAGATACATGTACATATACAAACTATAATATAAATCAAAAGCACAAATGGCTTGTTTCAAATTAAATGCTTCTAATGTAAAGTTTAAAACGTTTTTATCAAAAAGTATAGAGATTTTTCTATCACTTGAGATTGGTTTGTTGTTTGAGGTGATGCTATTGCCAGGACGTTTTTTAGATTGACATTGGCAAAACTTGATCGTTGTTGAAATGCTCAAAAGAAAAGACATCTTTTTCTTTTGAGCGTTTTACCCACGATCAATTTTGCCGATTTTTCTTGAAGTTTATGCAAAGATTGCCTTACTTTACCTGGAATTCGTTAAGAGCAACACTCCGAGGCAGTTAAATTAAAAGTTTTACGAGGTTTTACGGTACATTCTATATCACTCACGCTTTTTGAATGGATGCTTATTGAATGTACACATGTATTCTGTGTTTAGGTTTAAACGATGAATAGTTTTTTTTAGCTAAGACAACGTATACGTTTAATTACAACAATTTTTAAGACGTTTTAAACATTCAACATTCCGACGTTGATTCAACACGGAATCAACGTCGGAAAACTATTCATCACGGGCTAGCCGGGTCACGCACTCAAGGATTTTCGCCACGCACATACAAAACAAAAACAACATGCTGTTTTTGTTTTGTATGTGCGTGGCGAAAATCCTTGCACGCGTGACCCGGCTAGCCCGTGCTAATTATCGTATAGCAGTATAAATCAAATTTCACCAAACCTTTAGAAAAGTCGTTGACAAAAATATTTTGCCGATGGTGGTAATAACGATGCTTATGAATTACGAAAAGATGAGGTTTACTTCTATGGCTTTGAATAAAAGGATTTTCTAAAGCGATAACAACCGTTTCGGTAGCCGTTGGGCAAAAAACAGTTCAAATTAACAGTGTTGAGTTCGAGTTATCTATAGCAATTTATCATTACTTGGGAACGGACCAAAGAAACCGTTCGAATTAACCATGTGTTCAAGCTATCCGTGGACGAGTTATCCATGTTTGACTGTATTTGGTTGTTAAGTTAAGAATGTATTAGAAAGTTAAAACCTAAGACATCAATGGCTGGCCTTCATCGTTTAGCTAATGAACATTCATTAACAGAAAAGATATGATACTTGCTGCTACAAGCACTGTTCCTGATTTCCTCTTCTAGGAATCTGACAGAATTGGTCTCATTAGAAAAGCAAATGGACGTCTGCACTTCTATATAAATGGCACAGACCAAGGTGTAGCTGCTGAGAGTGCTCCAGAAATAGTCTGGGGTGTCATTGACCTTTATGGCATGGCTGTCAAGGTATGTACAATGTACTTATATCTAGCTGCGGGCCCAAGCTGCTGAAAAAGTAATATTTTGAAATGATTTTCATGTTTACTGCAAACAGATTTGAATAACTCTAGATGTGTCTTCAGAATGATCGGAACAGCTCTAGTTGTGTCCTCCGAATGAGTGGAACAGCTCTAGTTGTGTTCGAATGAGCGAAACAGCTCTAGTTTTGTCCTCCGAATGAGTGGAACAGCTCTAGTTGTGTCCGTATGAGCGGAACAGCTCTAGTTGTGTCCTCCGAATGAGTGGAACAGCTCTAGTTGTGTCTGAATGAGCGGAACAGCTCTAGTTGTGTCTTCAGAATGAGTGGAACAGTTCTAGTTGTGTCCTCCGAATGAATGGAACAACTCTAGTTGTGTCCTCCGAGTGAGTGGAACAGTTCTAGTTGTGTCCTCCGAATGAGTCGAACAGTTCTAGTTGTGTCCTCCGAATGAGTGGAACAGCTCTAATTGTGTGTTCAGAATGAGTTTAACAGTTCTAGTTGTGTCTTCCGAATGAGTTGAACAGCTCTAGTTGTGTCCTCCGAATGAGTGGAACAGCTCTAGTTGTGTCCGAATGAGCGGAACAGCTCTAGTTGTGTCCTCCGAATGAGTGGAACAGCTCTAGTTGTGTCCTCCGTATGAGCGGAACAGCTTTAGTTGTGTCCTCTGAATGAGTGGAACAGCTCTAGTTGAGTCCGAATGAGCGGAACAGCTCTGGTTGTGTCTTCAGAATGAGTGGAACAGTTCTAGTTGTGTGTTCAGAATGAGTTGAACAGTTCTAGTTGTGTCCTCCGAATGAGTGGAACTGTTACAGCTCTAATTGTGTGTTCAGAATGAGTTGAACAGTTCTAGTTGTGTCCTCCGAATGAGTGGAACAGCTCTAGTTGTGTCCTCCGAGTGAGTGGAACAGTTCTAGTTGTGTGTTCAGAATGAGTTGAACAGTTCTAGTTGTGTCCTCCGAATGAGTGGAACTGTTACAGCTCTAATTGTGTGTTCAGAATGAGTTGAACAGTTCTAGTTGTGTCCTCCGAATGAGTTGAACAGCTCTCGTTGTGTCCTCCGAATGAGTGGAACAGCTCTAGTTGTGTCCTCCGAGTGAGTGGAACAGTTTTAGTTGTGTGTTCAGAATGAGTTGAACAGTTCTAGTTGTGTCCTCCGAATGAGTGGAACTGTTACAGCTCTAATTGTGTGTTCAGAATGAGTTGAACAGTTCTAGTTGTGTCCTCCGAATGAGTTGAACAGCTCTAGTTGTGTCCTCCGAATGAGTGGAATTGTTACAGCTCTAATTATGTGTTCAGAATGAGTTGAACAGTTCTAGTTGTGTCCTCCGAATGAGTTGAACAGTTCTAGTTGTGTCCTCCGAATGAGTTGAACAGCTCTAGTTGTGTCCTCCGAATGAGTGGAACAGCTCTAGTTGTGTCCGAATGAGCGGAACAGTTCTAGTTGTGTCCTCCGAATGAGTGGAACTGTTACAGCTCTAATTGTGTGTTCAGAATGAGTTGAACAGTTCTAGTTGTGTCCTCCGAGTGAGTGGAACAGCTCTAGTTGTGTCCTCCGAATGAGTGGAACAGCTCTAGTTGTGTGTTCAGAGTGAGTGGAACAGTTCTAGTTGTGTCCTCCGAATGAGTGGAACAGCTCTAATTGTGTGTTCAGAATGAGTGGAACAGCTGTAGTTGTGTGTTCAGAATGAGTTGATACTCTTTTCGTGTGTAAATTTTAAAGCTGCTTCTTTCCTTAGTTATATTTCTGTATAATCCATCTGATCTTCAAAAGCCTCCCTTGCCATGTTTATCTTTAGATTTTGCTGGTCATCCCTAAGATTTTTTTTATTGTGGCATAGATTGCTTATTTGCACGCAAATCTTTTAATGCTGCGAATATGATAGCTAATTATATTGCTGTTAGCTAATTGTTAGCATATATGTTAGTTAGATGAATGTTAGTTAGATGAATGCCTGGAATATACTAGAAATACTTTAGAACTTTGTTTATCTGAGCTCTTTCACAATTTAAAGAATGTGAAGCTTTTATATTTAAAATACTCATGTATTATAGACAATTTTCTTATCATAAAAACCCTTCTACTTTTGCTGTGACCAATCGTGGTTGTTCAGTCCATTGAAAACTTATTTAAAACAGTTTTTCCATTTTTTCTTCTGCATGAAAAACTTTTTACGGCACATTATACTGCCAGAGTACTCGCTGCTGATAATATTAACTCTGGTTTCGCCATAGCAAATTGAGAGCAAAAGAGTTGAATCAGCTTAATCTAAGATGCAGGATATTAAAGCAAATGTTTGACCTTATTAAAACAGATTTAAATCAATACATTATATTGGTGAATTGGAATACTACTTGAAACTACATAGCATAACTACAACTCCTATACAACTCCTATGACATTAACGATTGGCCGATGTAATAAGTATGATGTGCCCAATTATTTCATTGTACAGCAATGTCTGCAGACCTGTAGGTTCTGAGTTCCAATCCTGTATGAAATGTATTATTGTACCAAAAACTTTATCGCTATAACTGGACACACCAACAATCAGATGACAAACAGTTACCATCACGGATGGTGTTATATAGATGTATGACTATGTGACAGGTTACCATCATGGATGGTGTTATATAGATGTATGACTTATGGGACAGGTTACCATCATGGATGGTGTTATATAGATGTATGACTATGCGATAGGTTACCATCACGGATGGTGTTATATACATGTAGATGTATGACTATGTGACAGGTTACCATCACGGATGATGTTATATAGGTGTATGATTATGTGACAGGTTACCATCATGGATGGTGTTATATAGATTTATGACTATGTGACAGGTTACCATCATGGATGGTGTTATATAGATGTATGACTATGTGACAGGTTACCATCATGGATGGTGTTATATAGATGTATGACTATGTGACAGGTTACCATCATGGATGGTGTTATATAGATGTATGACTATGTGACAGGTTACCATCATGGATGGGCAGGAAGTTGATGAGGAAGCATCCAGTCATGCTCATAGCGCTTTATTTAGCCTCAACAGAACTCTGCTGCCACTCGTCGATAGTGATTCTGACAGCGTTAGCAGTAATAGTATCAGCGACAGCAGTGCTGCTGGTGAGCAACCTTCATTCAACTAATTTGACTCTCAAGCCTACCTGTCATGTCTGACTAGAACTGGTGAGGTGGGTGTTTATCAGATAGCTACAGATGGGTGTTTATAAGATAGCTACAGGTGGGTGTTTATCAGATAGCTACAGGTGGGTGTTTATCAGATAGCTACAGGTGGGTGTTTATCAGATAGCTATAAGTGAGTGTTTATCAGATAGCTACAGGTGGGTGTTTATCAGATAGCTACAGGTGGGTGTTTATCAGATAGCTACAGGTGGGTGTTTATCAGATAGCTACAGGTGGGTGTTTATCAGATAGCTACAGGTAGGTGTTTATCAGATAGCTATAAGTGAGTGTTTATCAGATAGCTACAGGTGGGTTTAGTATATATGTATATACACATGCAGCATATACTGGTGAAGTTTGGATAAAATTGGCTAAAAATTGTGAAAATACATAACATAGCATTTATGCGGACTAACAGACAGACATAATGACAAAGTGGGTTTTAATAATACAGGTATCACTGCTTCGTGTATTGGATGATTAAATACAAATATATAATTATATGAATATAAAACATATTTATTGAGTTAAGACTAAAGTGTGCAAAGAACCCTCAACTTCTAGATGTTAAATCTTATAACTTGAAGGCTACATTTCACATATTCTGACAGGAAATTGTATAATTTATCAAGTTGAGATGAAAAAGCAGATTCCTAAAGGCGCATCGAATGTTATTCGTTTTATAATTTAACCTGAACCTTACGTAATATCTGCCCAAAATATTTATTGCTGCAGCAAGTTTTTTACTTAGCCTTGTAGACAAACATGAAAGTTCCTCGCAAATTGAACGCAGTCTGTATATCAAGAGCTGATCTTGCCACTAACTGAATATATTGTTTAACTTGACATTTATGCTACGATGAAAATGGCAAACTAGTGCCATTTATTTCAGCACAACATAATCTAGAACAATAATTAATCTAGCACAAAATACCGTAAAACATCTAACTGAACGCCATGGCGCTCTATTTTTCAACCCTTCTTCTATAACGGCAGACAATTGGAGGTGGCGTTCAAATAGAGGTTTTACGGTAACTGTCTAGTAGTATGAAAAGGGTATGAAAAGCATTCTAACAGATATCTATTAGAAAGCAGATTGTAGACATAGTTGTCTTTAGAGTTGTCTTCTCAACAGGAAGACGGCGCTCAAGCAAATGAGTCTTATTTGTTTCTTAATTATGTTAATATGATTGGAATTATGTTTTTTTGCCTATTTATTATTATTTTGCAATATCTAGTGATGGCAGGCTATTGCCTTTTTAACGGCACCAGTTATCTCTCATGCCAGTTGCTGACGCGGGTCTAGGGGAGAGGAGCTCAGGAGAAATGCTCACGTTTCATCCAATCTGTGGAAGGAATGTTCTTGTGACCAATGGAAACATGACAGCACGCCGACCCAAGTGCGCTTCTTTACTTTAAATTTTTTTTTGGCATTTTAAAAGACCAGCTGATTTGTTATTGAATTTTTGCAATGATAATTTACATGAAGCATTGAACCCTCACTTTACATGTCGGCTCCCTATTGGCTGGTGTCACCTATTGACTCACTTCTATTGGCTGGTGTAACAAGACTCCCTATTGGCTGGTGTCACCTATTGACTCACTTCTATTGGCTAGTGTAACAAGACTCCCTATTGGCTGGTGTCACCTATTGACTCACTTCTATTGGCTAGTGTAACAAGACTCCCTATTGGCTGGTGTCACCTATTGACTCGTAACAAGACTCCCTATTGGCTGGTGTCACCTATTGACTCACTTCTATTGGCTGGTGTCACCTATTGACTCACTTCTATTGGCTGGTGTAACAAGATATTGGAGAAGCGAAGCTTATTAAACTCTACAACTATCTTTCAGTCAAACGATACATGCGAGTTTAATTTGTATCAGAGCCATCTTCATAAATTAGAAACATTGTATGTTCAATCAAATGTTTCCATGAGCATACACTTTATCATTTAACATGTTTCAGATCCCAAAACGTACAACAGTTCTATAAGAAATACTATGGAAAATTTATTTATTCTGGAGAATTTATTTATTCTGGATAGTTTTATTGTTATGCGATAATAATGAAACTAATACATTAAAAAATACGTAAAGAGAACTGAAAGAAATTAATAAAAGCATAATTAAAATAGGTTTGCATGAGTAATTGCATGACATGCGAAGGGAGGTGGTGGCATTTGAACAGAATTGTCAACACGTGAACAGAATAATAACATGTGGACAGAAGTGGTGGCATGTGAACAGAAGTTGTGGGACATGAACATAAGTGTTGACACGTGAATGGAAGCGCAGTGCACCCTCAGGATACAATTACAACCCTGATATACGATTTTTTCATCTTACGAACTGAAACCTAATGATCTTTTCACCTCACGATACGAATCTTATTTCATCATACAAGTTCAACAAAATTTGCGCCTAGTTCAAATTTGGCAGTCGATATGCTTATTACATACGTCAAAATAATAAAACCATCAAAATGCTGATTGCTGAAAATATTTTTGAAACGATTACCAGTTTCTTTCAGTTCAGAAATTCTTGTATGTAAAACGGTAATATTTTCCCTTCAAATCCAGTAGGTTGAAGTTGCTATCCAAAATCCAAAGTTGGAGTTGCTATCCTTTCATGCAGGATGTCCAGTGGTCAGACAACTTTCCTTAGCGTGTTAACAAAAATCCACTTCATTACGAAAACAGCATCGTTCAGGTTTTCTTGCCGAATTAGGTTGAAAAATATTTTAGACAAGTCGACTAAATGTTATGGTGGAAGCGGAGACACCGATGTGATAAATTTTAGTGATAAAAAGTAGAAATTCAGTAAAATAGTTTAAAGTACATACTAAAACTTGGCTTTAAGTGTGTTTGTTTAGTAAGTTAAAATTATTTGAAGTGAATTCAAAGTTTTTGTTATATGTACATCTGTCTTGAAGTTAAGAACTTTCTACAGTATGTAGTACTGCTCATAGCACATTGTAATGTTACATTTTAATGAAGATCATAACCAATAAATTCACTAAATATACTAACGTTACTGTAGGTGAAACCTTTAAATTCACATAGTTAATTAGTTTAATTCTTTTACATACAAGTTGTAAAGGCAAATGGATGTTTTGAAGGGATCTATCTAGACCAACTAACCAGAGGCTTGAGTATCTCTTTTTCGTTGCAGTGCGATGGATGAATTCAACCATGCAGTAGTGCTAACAAACCGTCCACTATTAGTTGACGAAGTGTTCGAGATTACAATAGACACAGTCATTGACAAATGGGCTGGTTCTGTCGAGTTGGGTGTGACCATACATGACCCGATGTCATTGGAGTTTCCTCAGGTTATGAACATGCATTCCGGTACATGGATGATGACAGGAAACCGCATCATGCATAACAATGAAACTCTCATCGCGGACTATGGATACTGGCCCGATAGAATGAAGGTAGGATTTGGTGGTTTGAAGACTATTTACAATGTATTAACGTCAGATTCTGAACTATAGGGTTAAAACCCTGTCTTTAATAAGGAAGTCTATCTGATTGTTCCCCGTCATTCCATCTAATCTTTTCTGCTCACCTTTGAGCCTTTTAGTTGGATAATAACTTATTTCAGATATTCATGTACCTGCAACTCTATTGATGTACCCGTAACTCTATTGATGTACCTACAGCTCTGTTGATGTACCTACAAATTTATAACGCTATTGATGAACCTGTAACTCTATTGATGAACCTGTAACTCTATTCATGTACCTGCGACTCTATTCATGCATCTGCAACTCTATTCATGTACCTACAACTCTATTCATGTACCTGCAACTCTATTCATGCATCTGAAACTCTATTCATGTACCTGCAACTCTATTCATGTACCTGCAACTCTATTCATGTACCTGCAACTCTATTCATGTACCTGCAACTCTATTCATGTACCTGCAACTCTATTCATGTACCTGCAACTCTATTCATGCACCTACAACTCTATTGATGCTCCTACAACTCTATTGATGTTCGTACAACTTTATTGGTGTACCTACAGCTCTATTGATGTTTCTGATCTCATATTAAAATCAGGCAATCAGGGAATGTTTATCATGTGGATCCTCTTTTGTGTTCCAGCTGTAAATTCTGTTAATTACCATTGAAATTAGATGAGTAGACTAAACATGAGAGGTAGTCTATACAATGTACTCTATACAGTCGATAGCGTACTATATACAGTCGATAGCATACTATATACAGTCGATAGCGTAGTATATACAGCCGATAGCGTACTATATACAGTCGATAGCGTACTATATACAGTCGATAGCGTGTTTGACGCCAGCTATAAGATGAGGCTATAGTTGCTTTGTCTGTTTCTAAGTTCTGTACAACACTTTATTTGCTTTTCCTTTTAAATGCTGTACAACTCCTAAAATACATTTAAAATGAGACAACTTTTAAAGTCCATAAAATGAGACAACTCCTAACAGATGTGTAAAATGTATTTCATAGCCACAGCTAATGACTGTGAACCTTTAGAGGTAGTCTCGGTCGAATCTGATGCCTAGCTTATGATAAGAGGCTTATAAACCAAGTTGCTATATGAAGAGTTAAATACCTGCTGATTGTCACCATATTATTTTCAAAGGCTGGTAGGGTAATATGCTTGGATTATCAGGGTGCCATGACTCCTAATCAACTGTTTTGATTGAGCAATTACACTTAAGTTTACAAAAATCGCTATAATTTGTTGTTGCACACCAAAGACCCCCTTATTACAAAGCTTTTAGAAAATATGAGTTTAAAAAGCCCAAACCCTCTTGACGCAACACCGAGGTTTCCTGTGGTAGACATTTGCGTTCATCGCTACAAATGCTAAAGAGCCAGTGTGCAATTTTTGTTCGACTTTAACAGCCCACTTTTGATAACACTCTTTCCCATCCTGTGCGAAGGAGCTTGAGTATATTTTCATCTAACTTTATATTTTATTAAATAATTAGCGAGACTCGAATGAATTTTCTCATGTGGTATAATATCTAGAGGTTGATTGCAGGCTGGGGATAGAATCGGTGTGGTTCGGAGAAGAAATGGCAACTTGTCATTCTCAGTAAATGGCAGAGACCTGGGTCTAGCTGCGACCAATGTACCTGATCGAGTCTATGGTGTACTTGACCTGTATGGACAAGCCTCTGAGGCCAGCATTCTACCAGCAGGAGGTCAGTTGAATTGGTCAAATTTCTTTACCAACCTGTTCAATAGATCTAAGCAGTTTGGGGAAGCGGTGTCGCTAACAGGTTTTGTTTCCCATAGTGATGAAATGCGCAGCACTTTGCGGTTACTAAGCAACCGAGGCAACAGTTACCTTCATTGTTTTGGTTCTGCCCGCTTTATCGTGTTGTGTCGCGCCCACTTGTTTTCTCACAGTGATTTGAGCTGTTTTTGCAACCAAGTTTGAGTGCATGAGCTATATTTATCCAGCTGGTGAAGTTGTTCTATCAAATTAGTTTTACACCGGCAAACGGAGAAGTCTGTGCAAAGGCGAAAGAGTTAGTAGGTGAGGAAAAGTGGGAGGGGATAGGAGGGATAACAGAATGGAGGAGTGCAGAGCTTGGTGCAACTTACTTGGGCCAGTTTACGATCGATGATTGCGAATACCCAGCAGACATCCATATACCATGTATTGTGAAGAACTATGACCACCACCTTGGCACATTCATATACCATGTATTGTGAAGAACTATGACCACCACCTTGGCACATTCATATACCATGTATTGTGAAAAACTATGACCACCACCTTGGCACATTCATATACCATGTATTGTGAAGAACTATGACCACCACCTTGGCACATTCATATACCATGTATTGTGAAGAACAATGACCACCACCTTGGCACATTCATATGCCATGTATTGTGAAGAACTATGACCACCACCTTGGCAAGACCAAAATCTAGTTAGCTTGTTTTAGACACGAATTCTTCTGACCTCAGATTTCACAGAAGGCATGGCATCAACTGTATAATTGTTAATGATGGACGGAGTGCTGCACGCCCTCATCCGAGGGAGGAGTTTAATGATGCTATAGTGATGAGCAGTCGTCCCCTCAGGCGTAATGAGATGTTTGAAGTTGTCATAGACAAGATGGTAGACAGATGGAGTGGCTCATTGGACTGCGGTGAGTTTGCTACCGAGCATTTTAGCAACAGTGAAAACATAGTTAGCACGACTGAGGTTATTGTTTCTTACATAGTTAATAAGACTGAGACTATTGTTTCTTACATAGTTAATAAGACTGAGGTTATTATTTCTTACATAGTTAGCAAGACTGAGGCTATTGTTTCTTACATAGTTAGCAAGACTGAGGTTATTATTTCTGACATAGTTAGCAAGACTGAGGCTATTGTTTCTTACATAGTTAGCAAGACTGAGGCTATTGTTTCTTACATAGTTAGCAAGACTGAGGTTATTATTTCTGACATAGTTAGCAAGACTGAGGCTATTGTTTCTTACATAGTTAGCAAGACTGAGGCTATCGTTTCTTACATAGTTAGCAAGACTGAGGCTATTATTTCTTACATAGTTAGCAAGACTGAGGCTATTGTTTCTTACATAGTTAATAAGACTGAGGCTATTGTTTCTTACATAGTTAATAAGACTGAGGCTATCGTTTCTTACATAGTTAGCAAGACTGAGGCTATTGTTTCTTACATAGTTAGCAAGACTGAGGCTATTGTTTCTTACATAGTTAGCAAGACTGAGTTTATTATTTCTGACATAGTTAGCAAGACTGAGGCTATTGTTTCTTACATAGTTAGCAAGACTGAGGTTATTATTTCTGACATAGTTAGCAAGACTGAGGCTATTGTTTCTTACATAGTTAGCAAGACTGAGGCTATTGTTTCTTACATAGTTAGCAAGACTGAGGTTATTATTTCTGACATAGTTAGCAAGACTGAGGCTATTGTTTCTTACATAGTTAATAAGACTGAGGCTATCGTTTCTTACATAGTTAGCAAGACTGAGGCTATTGTTTCTTACATAGTTAATAAAACTGAGGCTATCGTTTCTTACATAGTTAGCAAGACTGAGGCTATTATTTCTTACATAGTTAATAAGACTGAGGCTATCGTTTCTTACATAGTTAGCAAGACTGAGGCTATTGTTTCTTACATAGTTAATAAGACTGAGGTTATTGTTTCTTACATAGTTAATAAGACTGAGGCTATCGTTTCTTACATAGTTAGCAAGACTGAGGCTATTGTTTCTTACATAGTTAATAAGACTGAGGTTATTGTTTCTTACATAGTTAATAAGACTGAGGCTATTGTTTCTTACATAGTTAATAAGACTGAGGCTATCGTTTCTTACATAGTTAGCAAGACTGAGGTTATTATTTCTTACATAGTTAGCAAGACTGAGGCTATCGTTTCTTACATAGTTAGCAAGACTGAGGCTATTGTTTCTTACATAGTTAATAAGACTGAGGCTATCGTTTCTTACATAGTTAGCAAGACTGAGGTTATTATTTCTTACATAGTTAGCAAGACTGAGGCTATCGTTTCTTACATAGTTAGCAAGACTGAGGCTATTGTTTCTTACATAGTTAGCAAGACTGAGGCTATTGTTTCTTACATAGTTAGCAAGACTGAGGCTATTGTTTCTTACATAGTTAATAAGACTGAGGTTATTGTTTCTTACATAGTTAATAAGACTGAGGCTATCATTTCTTACATAGTTAGCAAGACTGAGGCTATTGTTTCTTACATAGTTAATAAGACTGAGGCTATTGTTTCTTACATAGTTAGCAAGACTGAGGCTATTATTTCTTACATAGTTAGCAAGACTGAGGCTATTGTTTCTTACATAGTTAATACGACTGAGGCTATTGTTTCTTACATAGTTAGCAAGACTGAGGCTATTGTTTCTTACATAGTTAATAAGACTGAGGCTATTGTTTCTTACATAGTTAGCAAGACTGAGGCTATTATTTCTTACATAGTTAGCAAGACTGAGGCTATTGTTTCTTACATAGTTAATACGACTGAGGCTATTGTTTCTTACATAGTTAGCAAGACTGAGGCTATTGTTTCTTACATAGTTAATACGACTGAGGCTATCGTTTCTTACATAGTTAGCAAAACTGAGGCTATCGTTTCTTACATAGTTAATAAGACTGAGGCTATCGTTTCTTACATAGTTAATAAGACTGAGGCTATCGTTTCTTACATAGTTAGCAAGACTGAGGCTATTGTTTCTTACATAGTTAATAAAACTGAGGCTATCGTTTCTTACATAGTTAGCAAGACTGAGGCTATTATTTCTTACATAGTTAATAAGACTGAGGCTATCGTTTCTTACATAGTTAGCAAGACTGAGGCTATTGTTTCTTACATAGTTAATAAGACTGAGGTTATTGTTTCTTACATAGTTAATAAGACTGAGGCTATCGTTTCTTACATAGTTAGCAAGACTGAGGCTATTGTTTCTTACATAGTTAATAAGACTGAGGTTATTGTTTCTTACATAGTTAATAAGACTGAGGCTATTGTTTCTTACATAGTTAATACGACTGAGGCTATCGTTTCTTACATAGTTAGCAAGACTGAGGTTATTATTTCTTACATAGTTAGCAAGACTGAGGCTATCGTTTCTTACATAGTTAGCAAGACTGAGGCTATTGTTTCTTACATAGTTAATACGACTGAGGCTATCGTTTCTTACATAGTTAGCAAGACTGAGGTTATTATTTCTTACATAGTTAGCAAGACTGAGGCTATCGTTTCTTACATAGTTAGCAAGACTGAGGCTATTGTTTCTTACATAGTTAATAAGACTGAGGCTATCGTTTCTTACATAGTTAGCAAGACTGAGGTTATCATTTCTTACATAGTTAGCAAGACTGAGGCTATCGTTTCTTACATAGTTAGCAAGACTGAGGCTATTGTTTCTTACATAGTTAGCAAGACTGAGGCTATTGTTTCTTACATAGTTAGCAAGACTGAGGCTATTGTTTCTTACATAGTTAATAAGACTGAGGTTATTGTTTCTTACATAGTTAATAAAACTGAGGCTATCGTTTCTTACATAGTTAGCAAGACTGAGGCTATTGTTTCTTACATAGTTAATAAGACTGAGGCTATTGTTTCTTACATAGTTAGCAAGACTGAGGCTATTATTTCTTACATAGTTAGCAAGACTGAGGCTATTGTTTCTTACATAGTTAATACGACTGAGGCTATTGTTTCTTACATAGTTAGCAAGACTGAGGCTATTGTTTCTTACATAGTTAATAAGACTGAGGCTATTGTTTCTTACATAGTTAGCAAGACTGAGGCTATTATTTCTTACATAGTTAGCAAGACTGAGGCTATTGTTTCTTACATAGTTAATACGACTGAGGCTATCGTTTCTTACATAGTTAGCAAAACTGAGGCTATCGTTTCTTACATAGTTAATAAGACTGAGGCTATCGTTTCTTACATAGTTAATAAGACTGAGGCTATTGTTTCTTACATAGTTAGCAAGACTGAGGCTATTGTTTCTTACATAGTTAATAAGACTGAGGCTATTGTTTCTTACATAGTTAGCAAGACTGAGGCTATTATTTCTTACATAGTTAATAAAACTGAGGCTATTGTTTCTTACATAGTTAATACGACTGAGGCTATTGTTTCTTACATAGTTAGCAAGACTGAGGCTATCGTTTCTTACATAGTTAGCAAGACTGAGGCTATTGTTTCTTACATAGTTAGCAAGACTGAGGCTATTGTTTCTTACATAGTTAATACGACTGAGGCTATCGTTTCTTACATAGTTAGCAAAACTGAGGCTATCGTTTCTTACATAGTTAGCAAGACTGAGGCTATCGTTTCTTACATAGTCTGCAAGACTGAGGCTATTGTTTCTTACATAGTTAATAAGACCGAGGCTATTCTTAAGTGCTCCTAGGTTAACTATTTAATATGATGCCTGTTTTTATGATTATGATTTAGGAAAAATAATTGATGTTTATGTGGTTTTAGCCTGTCTCTTTCTGGTTAATTTTAGTGCATCCTTGAATGAACTCTTTTATGTTGTGTTAAAGTTAGTTATCAGATAAATGTTTATTATCCATGCACATACGCTCGTTTATTTACAATATGTGTTTTATCACGAAATTTCGAAGGTATTTAGGGTGACAATTTATTTTTCATCGAATTCATGTTGTATAGTATAGCTTAGACAATCAAACAATTGCATAACTACATAAAGATCATTTGATTACCATATGTCATCGTATGTAAGACTATTACGCATATAAGCCTACTTTAGGAAAGCGACACTAAATCAGGGAATTTATAAGAATTCACATATAAGCTGACCGTATAAATCGTCACACTCCGAATGTTCTTATCAAAGCAAAGGATTGCGGAAATAGAGCAGCTTTTGTAGGCTTTTAACAAAACGTTTCTGATTGGTGAGTGATTGGATAATTAGCCTATTGTGTCTTCGCTTAATCAAAAGGAAGCAATCATCTGTTTGCGTTGAGCCAATAGAAAACATGTTTGAATCTCACGCTGACCCTAGTTTCGCTTTACAAATCACTTTCATAGCTATTTCTTCTTGGCGATGATCAAACACATAACAGCTACGTAGGTTTCACAAATTGTAGTTCAGTGGTATTAAATGATTATCTATAGGGCAATAGTAGTAGTCACAGAGAGTATTTATTTTTAATGATAATAGTAATGTCATAAGCTATAGTAATAGTAGTAACTCGTCTGACTCGGAATATGCTCAACATGTCAACCACGGTAGTGTTGAGAACAAGAAAGTGTCTGAAGTCATTCTGCACTGATTCTTTACTTCTATTGGTCCGTCTCTGGCACACAATTTTGAAAAGCTTAATCATAATCCAGTAGAGCTAACGCACGGGATATCAACTAAAAGTTTAACTTTCAAATTCCCGTAAATCATGTAACCAAAAAGGTTCTAAAAAAGTTAATCCAGCCAAAAGCAACCGGATTTGACAACATTCGATCAAAATTGGTTAATGATGCGGCAGAAGCTATTGCTCCTGTAATAACTGAAACTTTAAACACCAGCCTAACAACTTCTCAAGTACCAAGTAAAATGTAACTAGCTAAAGTAAAACCCTTGTTTAAAAAAGGCTCAAATAAAACTTGCTCTAATTACAGACCCATTAGTTTGCTACCAGTGCCAAGTAAGATAGTTGAAAACGCTGTAAATAAACAGATGATGAAATACCTTGTCCCACGAACAAACGAGCGGAGCGAATGTTTGAGAGTTTTTATGATAAATGCATGTGCACACAACTCACGAAAATTATTCATCAACAATGTCGCAAACCCTTGTACCGAAATCTCAACAAATTTAACCATTTTTGTGGAGAGTCGTTTAAGTATAATAACGATACAAAATACATAAAAATATATTTAAATATGTTACCAAGTCTCTGAAAATTGTCGACATATTCCTAAACCTTACTCATATGAATGGATTATACACAAATAGACAGATTTATTTGGCCGAAAATCGTTATTAAAACTTGCTAAGCCTTACTTTTATCAAAGTTAAGACCGGAAATTGAAACGCTGAGCGACAGAGAATAGAACCATTAAGTCGTGCACATTTCACGAAAAAATAACGTGCACATTTCACCAGTCTATAGCATTGTCGAATTGGCGACGGTTTCTTTAATTAACGTAGAAGTACAGAAATCGTTTCTTTCAAACTGACATTTTGGAAACTTTTGAGTACTTTGGTATTCTAACTGATGTCCAAAGCAGTGAAAGTAAAGGAAATGACGATGATATTTTTTTTCTAACGATTTTACTAATAAGGTTATTACAATATTTAATTATAAGTTTGGATATTCTTCTTGATACTTCTTGATATTGTTAGCTATGACGTTTTGAAATGTAAACAAAATTGTGCATTGGTTTTATATTATTACTATATTAATAATATTGGTTATTCTAATAATATCAGTGCATTTTACTTCTAATATTGGCCAATATTCCATTTCTCCTATTGCAGGGGGAGAGATATAAACATATAATCTTTTCATTTCATTATTGCTGTTTGTCATGACCAAACACTTTTTTAAATAGGTAGATTTTCTAAAAATCCATATAAAGGTCACAACTTCTTGATATTGTTAGCTATGACATTTTGAAATGTAAACAATATTGTGCATTGGTTTTATATTATTACTATATTAATAATATTGGTTATTCTAATAATA
Organism: Watersipora subatra; assembly: GCF_963576615.1. NCBI lineage: Eukaryota > Metazoa > Bryozoa > Gymnolaemata > Cheilostomatida > Watersiporidae > Watersipora > Watersipora subatra. The sequence goes on from NC_088716.1 coordinate 32,891,744, forward strand.
TCAATGCATTTTACTTCTAATATTGTCCAATATTGCATTTCTCCTATTGCAGGGGGAGAGATATAAACATATAATATTTTCCTTTCATTATTGCTGTTTGTTGTATATAATAACACTCACACCCAGTACATTACAGCTACCATTGCAGGTATCCTATTGCACTGCAGTGCCATTTGACTGCTAATATTGCATTTCTCAACCATCAGTACCCTTTCTTTTTTCCAATATCACTTTGGTCGTGGGCTGTATGACAGTGGAATTTCTAGTGAGTAATTTACTGCTTAATGATGGGCAATATGGTTTTAGGAGAAAGTGCAGCACCAAGGATGCACTAATTAAATTGACTAATAATGTTTTAAAATCCTTAAACGATGGTAAATGTGTTCTTGGCATCTTTCTAGATTTTAGTAAAGCCTTTGAAACAATAGATTATAACATATTGTACTCAAAACTTTACAATCTTAATTTTGACATCACCGCAATTAACTGGATCAAAAGCTATCTAACTGAATGTAAACAACACACTATTATTGGTAACACTTTATCTTCCATACTAGATTTAACATGTGGCGTACCTCAAGGTTCCATCCTTGGTCCAACTCTTCTTTTAATATACATAAATGATTTAACACATGTCACCAACTTTTTCACGCCTTTGCTCTATGCAGATGACACTAATCTCTTTCTCAAATCCTCTAACATCAACGAGCACATAGATTGTTTAAATAACTAACTTCTCGCTATTCAAAACTGGTGCACTTCTAACAAACTCACCTTAAGTGTTGATAAGACTAATTTCATGTTACTAAAAGACCCCAAAATAAATTTCATCTAGATAACACTCATCGCTTTTTCATTCTCAACAAACCAATTTGTCAGACAAATCACACTAAATTCTTAGGTATTTTCATTGATTCTAATCTCACTTGGAAAAAACACATCAAATATTTATTAAAAAAACTGAGACCCTTATCAGGCTTACTCTACCGCACATCAGAATATTTACCCCGCAAACCTCTGCTTTTATTATACAATTCCATGGTTAATTCCAAACTTTCATATTGCATTGAGGCACGGGGCAATGCACCTCCCACCCATCTTACAAATTTAATAACACTTCAAAAGCGCATAATAAGAACCATTTACAAAAACCCCGCCTCACCCACACCAAACCTCTTTTCAAATCATTATCTATACTACCTATCAGTTCACTATATTCATACTGCATAAGACTTTTAGCCCATCAAAAATTTTATGGTAATTGCATCCCTCGCACAATATATCAAACCCGATTCTCAAGTTCCTGTCTAAATCTCCCACAATCTTTTCCCAAGCAGGCCATCGCAGGGTGGATTTCCAACATGCCATCTTTGGCACCAACTCTCTAAGTCTATTAAAAGTATAGAGAGGGTGGCCAGTTTCAAGAGAGCACTTAGGTTGCATCTTTTGACAGGTGAATAAAACCTAATTACCCATAAAAATTGACGTTGATTACACGATGATGACAAGCCCAACGCCACGACTAGCTATGCTATTGCGTATTATGGACTTCATCACTCTTCCAGCTTTTCTCTTTTGCTTAACTAATTTTGTTGATGAAAATAAATCACAAATCCTAAAAAATCACAAACGCATTTGTAGCCTTTATGGCATCAGCTGATGTAAAATGAAAAGATGATCATCATCAAATTTCATGCTAATTAATTTGTTCAACTTTTATGACAACTTATATGTCAAATATTTGGTTTTACTGAATATTTAATTATCTCAGTAAAAAGTTTTTTTGGCAGCGAAAGAGGGATAGAGGTAACCATTATTGTTATGCTATGCCTCTACTGCTTTTAGTTTAAAAAGAAGCAGCGTAAGACATCTGTTTCTTGTTATTAGTAGAATCAGACATCTCTTCTGTCAAACCTTTTTAACTGTCCCAACAATACTAATAATGCAATTGCATGTGACTGCGCATAAAATGCCAGCGATCATGTGTATGACCAACTAACCGTAGACTGTTATTGCCCTCATAGCGTCTCATCAAACAAGAGCTGTTTCGTGTGGGTATGCTCGATCTTTCCATGAGAACAAAAGCTGGACAAAACCAGGTTAAATGCGCCGGTTCCGTATGCATTTTTTGAATGAATTTTCACATGCACAATTCTTCAAGTGCCATCGTTACTGTATAAAACAAGCTGTAAGTAAAATCTACCAGTCGCATGTTTAGTATGGTTCGAGTACTAGTTGTTTAAATTAAGTTAGCATAATGTCATTTCATTTGTTTTCAATCAGAGTTACCCGCGTATAAGCCGGGACCCCTTGGTCTGGTGCACGCGTATAAGCCAGGACCCCTTGGTTTGGTGCACGCGTATAAGCCGGGACCCCTTGGTCTGGTGCACGCGTATAAGCCGGGACCCCTTGGTCTGGTGCACGCGTATAAGCCGGGACCCCTTGGTTTCGTGCACGCGTATAAGCCGGGACCCCTTGGTCTGGTGCACGCGTATAAGCCGAGACCCCTTGGTTTGATAACATTTTCTTGTGTTCTAGAATCCGCTTATGCAGGGGTATGTGATATTTAATTTGCGCTTAGAGGTCTTTAGGGGTTTGTACCTTAGCAAATGGCTCTTTTGCATGTGCACGATGCCAAAGCATTTGATGTAATGTTTACCCCATTCCAAACACGCTCTTGCATTTGAAAGGTAATGCAGCATATAAACCATCCTCGGCACTGCATATACACGTCGACTTTTTGTAAGAGTTTATGATGACCTTTGAAAATTTGACCTCAAATCACAATGTCAATGTCTATGATACGCGCGGATCTGTGTTACTTCAAATCACAATGATCAAGTAGTTGCCAATGTCTATGCTGCGCGCAGATCTATGCTAGAGTTTACAGAGTCTAAAAAAGGACTAGAACTCTTGTTAAGAAATATTTTTATGGCTCTAAAGATAAGCTAGGAGCACTAACACTAGTAGCACTAGTAACACTAGTAATATCAGGAGAGTAAGTTCATCTTCAAGCAGTTTGTTACTCTTGTTTGTTACAGCTCAATCATGAAGGATAGAACCTCATTGTACTTCTATATTACTGTACTGCTGTATTACTATACTTCTCTATTACTATACTGCTGTATTACTCTACTTCTATATTACTATACTTCTATATTATTATACTTCTATATAACTATACTTCTATATTACTATACTGCTATATTACTATACTTCTATATAACTATACTTCTATATTACTATACTGCTCTATTACTATACTTCTATATTACTATACTGCTATATTACTATACTTCTATATTACTATACTGCTGTATTACTATACTTCTACATTACTATACTTCTATATTACTATATTTCTATATTATTATACTTCTATATTACTATACTGCTATATTACTATACTTCTATATTACTATACTGCTGTATTACTATACTTCTATATTACTATACTGCTCTATTACTATACTGCTATATTACTATATTTCTATATTATTATACTTCTATATTACTATACTGCTATATTACTATACTTCTATATTACTATACTGCTGTATTACTATACTTCTATATTACTATACTTCTATATTACTATATTTCTATATTATTATACTTCTATATTACTATACTGCTATATTACTATACTTCTATATTACTATACTTCTATATTACTATACTTCTATATTACTATACTGCTCTATTACTTTTCTTCTATATTACTATACTGCTGTATTACTATACTTCTATACTTCTATATTACTATACTGCTATATTACTATACTTCTATATTACTATACTTCTATATTACTATACTGCTGTATTACTATACTTCTATACTTCTATATTACTATACTGCTATATTACTATACTTCTATATTACTATACTTCTATATTACTATACTGCTGTATTATTATACTTCTATATTACTATATTTCTATATTATTATACTTCTATATTACTATACTGCTATATTACTATACTTCTATATTACTATACTTCTATATTACTATACTGCTATATTACTATACTGCTATATTACTATACTGCTGTATTACTATACTGCTGTATTACTATACTGCTGTATTACTATTATACTGCTATATTACTATACTTCTATATTACTATACTTCTATATTACTATACTGCTATATTACTATACTGCTATATTACTATACTGCTGTATTACTATACTGCTGTATTACTATACTGCTATATTACTATACTGCTATATTACTATACTGCTATATTACTATACTGCTGTATTACTATACTGCTGTATTACTATACTGCTGTATTACTATTATACTGCTATATTACTATACTTCTATATTACTATACTGCTGTATTACTATACTTCTATATAACTATACTTCTATATTACTATACTGCTGTATTACTATACTTCTATATTACTATACTGCTATATTACTATACTTCTATACTTCTATATTACTATACTGCTATATTACTATACTTCTATATTACTATACTTCTATATTACTATACTGCTGTATTATTATACTTCTATATTACTATACTGCTGTATTACTATACTTCTATATTACTATACTTCTATATTACTATACTTCTATATTACTATACTTCTATATTACTATACTGCTGTATTATTATACTTCTATATTACTATATTTCTATATTATTATACTTCTATATTACTATACTGCTATATTACTATACTTCTATATTACTATACTGCTGTATTACTATACTGCTATATTACTATACTGCTATATTACTATACTGCTATATTACTATACTGCTGTATTACTATACTGCTGTATTACTATACTGCTGTATTACTATTATACTGCTATATTACTATACTTCTATATTACTATACTGCTGTATTACTATACTTCTATATTACTATACTTCTATATTACTATACTGCTGTATTACTATACTGCTGTATTACTATACTGCTGTATTACTATTATACTGCTATATTACTATACTTCTATATTACTATACTGCTATATTACTATACTTCTATATTACTATACTTCTATATTACTATACTTCTATATTACTATACTGCTGTATTACTATACTTCTATATTACTATACTTCTATACTTCTATATTACTATACTGCTATATTACTATACTGCTATATTACTATACTTCTATATTACTATACTGCTGTATTACTATACTTCTATATTACTATACTGCTATATTACTATACTCCTATATTACTATACTTCTATATTACTATACTGCTGTATTACTATACTGCTATATTACTATACTTCTATATTACTATACTGCTGTATTACTATACTTCTATATTACTATACTGCTATATTACTATACTCCTATATTACTATACTTCTATATTACTATACTGCTGTATTACTATACTTCTATATTACTATACTTCTATATTACTATACTTCTATATTACTATACTGCTGTATTACTATACTGCTATATTACTATACTTCTATATTACTATACTTCTATATTACTATACTGCTGTATTACTATACTGCTATATTACTATACTTCTATATTACTATACTGCTGTATTACTATACTTCTATATTACTATACTGCTATATTACTATACTCCTATATTACTATACTTCTATATTACTATACTGCTGTATTACTATACTGCTATATTACTATACTTCTATATTACTATACTTCTATATTACTATACTGCTCTATTACTTTTCTTCTATATTACTATACTTCTATATTACTATACTTCTATACTACTATACTTCTATATTATTATAATTCGATATTACTATACCGTTATATTACTAGACTGCTATATTACTATACTGTGACATTGCTATACTGTGAAATTACTATACTGCTATATACATACAACTTCCACTAAATTTATTGTGGGTAACTATACTTATTAAGGTTAACATTTTGTTTTGTTACTATTTTGAGTGATGGTTTTTACCAGGCAGTGATTACATTAGATAATTACTATGGGTTCCTATACCACTCTATACGGCCATAACGATATTTTCGCCTTATGATGCCAACTATGAAACGAAATAAAATCATATAATCGTAAACCAAGTAATTTTTTATTGTAATCATAGCTAAACAGATTATATATAGCTATTACTTGTTAATGATTTCATAGTTTTACAGTTTTTTTGCTCCTGTTAATTTATTTCAACAAAGCACTTCTTTCATGATATGAAATTTTAAAGTTACAGTTGCTTGAAAACTTTTACAGTTTTATTTTTTCTACTCATTTCATTTGAACTGCACAAAAACACTTTGATGCTATAAAGTTTAAAAGTTGCAATGGTAAATGTATTTTTTAAATTAAAATAAATGTTCTGCCCAAAAACTTTTATATCACCCGGGCAACGCCCGACATTCACTTAGTTTGTATCTATAGGTGCCCATTTCAAGTATTGTTAAGGCTGCAATAAAAATGTCAAGTCAGCAGCATTTGCCGACCTATAAAAGCAAATCTGAGATTAGTGTTAGTATAAATAAAGATATGGAAAATTTACTATTGTGTAATGTTTTTAAAATTCCTTCACCAAACTTTTATTGTGGTTTTGGTCAGCCTGACGCTAATTCCTAGAAGTCCAATGCATGAATTACTATTGTTTCCTTTTCCTTGCTAGGCGTGACAACTCTCAATCCTGATACACTTGACTTTCCCCCCACCATGTCAGATTTAACTTTACCTGGAACATGGATACTCTCAGGTTGCTCAATTGTCCAGGTATAGATATTCTATGCATTTCTACGCCGCAAACAAAGTCTTTTGAGTTTGTATGCTAGATGTTAATGTTCAGGAGCTCTTGAATTATTATAACAACATGTGTTTATAAAGAACAGTGGAATAATTGACCGACATGAAGATAAACTAAAATATAGATAAATGGACAGTAAAATGAATGTGCAGGCATACATATAGACAACAGATGAACATATAAACAAGATATGAACATACAGACAAGATACGGACATACAGACAATAGACACTCATACTAGACAACTGGCGGAAACATAGACAACAGACAGACGGAAATATAAACGCGAGACATACAATTAGATGGAAAGATTGATAGATATAAATGAACTAGCTGTGCTACCCGGCGTTGCCCGGGTATTAAAAGTCAGCTTATAAACAATGAGAGGTAAGGAGAGCTGCCTGCCACTTGCTATTAGCCTGGCGCATTTCCAAAGGAAAATTTGAGTAAGCGTACTAATAAGAGCTACGGATTCTACGGATTTATGCTAGGACTTTACGTCATGACCAAAAGCGCTAGCCTATTTGCTTCCATATAGCGACATATATTGCCTAGTGAATCAATCAAGCTCTGTGGCTTAATTAGTAAGACCATAGATATAGTAAACCCTAGTATAGGGTTTACTATATCTATGAGTAAGACAGTCGGACTGGCAAACGAGAGGAACCGCGGTCAAATCTTTTTCCTTATGAATTGTTTATTCCAAGATTTGAATAGCTATAGCTGGACATATACAACGATGACCAACTTTGAGAAATATATATATATATATATATAGATATACCGTCGTATAACGAATAGGCATACAAGTAGACAGATGAGTTGACAGGGTAGGCAGACGGACATGCAGACAAATTGGCAGATGGTTAGGCAGGCAGGTTGACAGATGAGTTGGCAAATGGTAGACATTGGATTAACAGATTAGGGATTGGCTAACCAGATGGGTAAGCACGGATAGACTAGCCTGTCTTGACAAACTGTCTTTTCTGCGGAGTTTTCCTCCGTCGAGCGGGCGAGCAACACAACAGCTTGTCACAAAACGTACTGCACCTGATGCATCAGCTGCACTGAGAGGAAGTTGTTCTCTTCCGTCTATGCGGCTTAGCTGCGATGTTATGGCGGTCGCTCCATTGGTAATCATAACGTATTTCGCGCAAAGATTTATGTAAAAAAAAAGATTACAACATTTAACCAAGGACCAGTCTCTGTTGTAAACTTTAGTAGAACTTAAGAATAAATTAAATTGAAAATAAAATCCATAAGAACAAATAAAACTAACTGATGCAAAAATAGAAATAAAACTGACTGAGCGCACTAATAACGACATGCTTAGTTGTTGCCTAAGTTCTCAAGTTCTACTAAAGTTTACCGCAGAGACTGGTCGCTGGTTAAACGTTATAACCTTATTTTTTCTACGTAAATTTTTGCGCGAAATTCGTTATGATTACCAATGGAGTGACGGGCATAACATCGCAACCAAGCCGCATAGGCGGAAGAGAACAACTCCCTATAAGTGCAGCTGATGCATCAGGTGCAGTATGTCTTGTGACAAGCTGTTGTGTTGCTCGCCTGCTCGACAGGGGACAACTCCGCAAAAACAACAGTTTTTCAAGACAGGCTAGGATAGACAGACAGAGAGGCTGAAAATATATGTATATAAAATACATACAAAAAATATATTGGAGAAAAAATGTTATTACGCTTTCGTTCCCTGTTAATAGGCTGGATTGGTGCTAAGCAAGCTGGAATAATCTTACACTCCGTATCTCCGTTTAAAAGGCCTGATTATCAGAGCAAAAATTTCTTTTACAGGAAGGGAGTATGGCGCGGTCTCGTTACAATTGTGACTTGGAGCAGTTGGAGACTGGGTCTAGGATCGGTATCCTTGTTACAAGTGATAATTGTCTGCATTTCTTTCTCAACGGAGTCGATCAGGGTCCAGCCTGCACTGGTCTTCCCAACTGTGAGTTTACAATATGGAGTAGATCACTCAGTATCGCGTCTAGCTGGACGAGTCTATGCATATAAATTAGTTGTCATCTCTTGTGTCATTATGCTTTTAGCAGAGGATGGTGGTCAACTCTAGCTGATACTTATTTGTACCTGAATTTATTGTTAGCCTCCAAGGCTACATGTGCAATTCTAGAAGTCAGTGAATAGTAAATGAAGTATCGTGTGAGAGTGTGCCATACTCTAATGAATAGTCGTATCAATGTTAACACTGTTAACACTCCTACATTATAGTACAGTAAGTTCCTTTTATCTCTTCTATCCTATACTCAAGTTCATTTGAAGTTTTACTTGTTTCACAATTTGTTTTACTTGTTTCACTTGCACACATACGGCCCTGATGCGCTAACGACCAACAGTAGACATAGGTAAGTCCAACAGTAGACATAGGTAAGTCCAACAGTAGACATAGGTAAGTCCAACAGTAGACATAGGTAAGTCTAACAGTAGACATAGGTAAGTCCAACAGTAGACATAGGTAAGTCCAACAGTAGACATAGGTAAGTCTAACAGAAGACATAGGTAAGTCTAACAGTAGACATAGGTAAGTCTAACAGTAGACATAGGTAAGTCTAACAGTAGACATAGGTAAGTCTAACAGTAGACATAGGTAAGTCTAACAGTAGACATAGGTAAGTCTAACAGTAGACATAGGTAAGTCTAACAGTAGACATAGGTAAGTCTAACAGTAGACATAGGTAAGTCTAACAGTAGACATAGGTAAGTCCAACAGTAGACATAGGTAAGTCCAACAGTAGACATAGGTAAGTCTAACAGTAGACATAGGTAAGTCTAACAGTAGACATAGGTAAGTCTAACAGTAGACATAGGTAAGTCTAACAGTAGACATAGGTAAGTTTAACAGTAGACATAGGTAAGTTTAACAGTAGACATAGGTAAGTCCAACAGTAGACATAGGTAAGTCCAACAGTAGACATAGGTAGGTCCAACAGTAGACATAGGTAAGTCTAACAGTAGACATAGGTAAGTCTGACAGTAGACATAGGTAAGTCTGACAGTAGACATAGGTAAGTCTAACAGTAGACATAAGTAAGTCTAACAGCAGACATAGGTAAGTCTAACAGTAGACATAGGTAAGTCTAACGAGTAAACATTATGACAGGAACATTATAGAACATTGATAACAATTCATGGAGTTACTCTATGAGGTGCATCTTTTGGTGTTCAGTGCATAACGATGAATGGCTTCTCTCTAGCACCTATCTTACCTTATGAATGATGCGTAGTGTTTTGAAGTTAGCACCTCAAGACACCACATATCTCCATCTATTAAAATACTGTCACTTACCAGCTCTAATAGTAAAACTAAAGGTAGAGGCTACTGTTGTTATTAGAGCAATATAAAATGACTAAGCAAACACATGTACTTATCTGCTATACTGTTAGTCATCTACCTGATTATTGCCCGGTAGTAGATCAACAAATAACTAACAGATAAGTGCAACATTTTAATTGTTCATTTTATTTCAACTTTTTTTCGTACATGTTGCATGTATGTTGTTCAGTACATATTACGTATATGTTATATTGTTATATGTTGTTCAGTACATATTACATATATGTTATATGTACTGAACCGATCACTATTTCCACCAGTCTATAATATTTAGGCATTTATTCTTAAAATATTTTTATGTTGGAATAGCATAGCGATAACTGTGAAGTCGTTACAGTATCCTAGCAACCGTTGTGAGTATATTGTGGAGAACATGAGAACTTAACCATGTGTTGCTGGTTTTTATATGATTGTATTTGTATCAGCATCATCACATTGAAGAATTCTTACTATAATAAGAACTTTGTTCATATATTGAATATACTGCTGGATGTTGGGGAAAGATTTATTGCATTGCACAGGATTTGAACTTCTACATTTGGCTTAGAGGCATGCATACTACCATCTGCGCTACGCCACCACCTCTGCATTTCATAATAGTTGTGCAAATACTTATTGCACAGGACGATCTCTCACAATACACCGAACTGCCAGAATACTAGTAGAAATAATCACAATGATGATAGGAATGATTAACAAACTTAGGGAAATCACAAAAGACCTACTAAACGGCTAATAAGTGTATAAGAGACCTTTTGTTCCCCTGAAATACCATTAGGTTACACTCAACCCTGACAGATATTCTTTGTTCCATTGAGATAACATTAGATTACAATCAACCCTGACATATTTTTTGTTCCCTTGAGATACCATTAGGTTACAATCAACTCTCACAGATATTCGTTGTTCCCTTGAGATACCATTAGGTTACAATCAACTCTCACAGATATTCGTTGTTCCCTTGAGATACCATTAGGTTACAATCAACTCTCACAGATATTCTTAGTTCCCTTGAGATACCATTAGGTTACACTCAACACTCACAGATATTCTTAGTTCCCTTGAGATACCATTAGGTTACAATCAACACTCACAGATATTCTTTGTTCCCTTGAGATACCATTAGGTTACACTCAACACTCACAGATATTCTTTGTTCCCTTGAGATACCATTAGGTTACAATCAACTCACACAGATATTCTTAGTTCCCTTGAGATACCATTAGGTTACAATCAATTCTCACAGATATTCTTTGTTCCCTTGAGATACCATTAGGTTACAATCAACAATCACAGATATTCGTTGTTCCCTTGAGATACCATTAGGTTACAATCAACTCTCACAGATATTCTTTGTTCCCTTGAGATACCATTAGGTTACAATCAACCCTGACAAATATTCTTAGTTCCCTTGAGATACCATTAGGTTACACTCAACCCTGAGGGATATTCTCTGTTCCCCTGAGATACCATTAGGTTACAATCAGTTCTTACAGACATTGTTTCTAGCTTAGGGGTTGGCAAACTCTGACATTTAGGTGAGATATGACTTAGCCGGTATTCCAGTCCGGCCTAATTGCTCGTTGATTGTTTTAAATGCATCTGGCCATACGGACTTGTAGCAGTTTTTTCAGAAACAATTGCCCTAAAAGCAGTTGTTGGTGAGTATCCAAGACCAGACATCAGAGGCAAGTCTTTCATGCACCCAGTTGCTGTGCGGATGATTGCGTTGTGATGATTGCGTTGAACCCAGTTGATGATTGCGTTGTGTTGTCTCTGGAGCCTGCGACGACACTTCCATTGATGTGCAACTCCAAGTTTGTTGAACTGCAAGCTTTCGAGATACTCCCATCTAAATTTTTTTTCTTACCAGATTTTTCTACTGTTAAATCACCGCGCGGTAAGGTCTCATTATTGTTAGTCCATGCTAAGTGCGTGAGTGCTATGTTTGAAAACCTATATTTGTGGGAGCAGCTTTTTTCGACGATATTTTATAAGAACAAGCTCGCCGACAAGCATCAAAGCGACATTCTGTTGTTGGGTGTTTCTTCAGTCGATTTTCATGAAGTTTCCATTTAAAAAAAACACGTTTCCAACCGATTTTTGGTCACCTTATTTTCTCCAGCCTAGCGCTTCTTCTTGTCTCCTCGAAATTGCCTAGTAGCCTAAAGCTCTTGCCGACCCCTGTTTTAGTTGGTAGACTGATGTAGCATTGACTTCACTACTTGCTTTAGAGCTGCCTGGTAAGTGGAGTGAAGAATAAGTTTCTACCAAACAAGTACAGCTTGGCAAAAAGCCTATGTTCTAGCCATGAAGCTACAACGAGCTCGGCGACTTCCTGCATTGGGAACATTTTAGTTCGTCATACTTAGCTACACAATGGTAAATACACCAGCTATTAAGTATCTGCTTTGCAAACATATGATGAGTCTTTGGTTTCTGTAGGTATATACGCTGTTGTCGACCTCTATGGAACCTGCGCTGGTGTAACTGTTACAAGTAATACCGGAATGTACGAAGGACAACGTGTGGTCAGGCATCGAGAGGCAGCTCCGAGGCTAAACAAGAATCGAATCAATGAGTTAAAAACTGCTGCTGGTGAGTTGCCCCACCTGTTTACTAGAAGTTTCAATCATCACTCTTTTAGTTATTGTGTAAGATGGTGTGTGTGGTTAAGTATTTTTCTTGGTGTCATCATGCCCTGCATTTCCATGTGTCTAAAATTGGCTCGTCGCCGTGTCCTTCAATGCTTGGAAACATGCTGGATCCAGTTTGTGGTTTAAACGCTGTATCCAGATTGTATTTCAGCTGCCACTGAAGCCAATTCCATCAACTTGTGGCAATAAAATTTAAATCAACTTACATGTAATTCTAATTTAAAAACTAAAAATCATAGAAACTTGATTATGGTAAATGTGGCTATGCAGTAGCTATGGCGATACAGTGGCTATGCATAGGCCTGTGTGATGCATCCTTGAGAAACATAACCTGAGACATCCATCAGTAGTCAAAGGCTGTGGTAACCAATTCCTCGTCTTATAAATGACATGTTCACCAAATGCTCTCTACTAATAACTAGTATATGGCACTATAACTTGATGAGCAACTGGTATAAATGCTCCCTACTAATAACTAGTATCTGGCACTATAACTTGATAAACAACTGGTATAAATGCTCTCTACTAATAACTAGTATCTGGCACTGTAACTTGATGAGCAACTGCTATAAATGCTCTCTACTAATAACTAGTATCTGGCACTGTAACTTGATGAGCAACTGATATAAATGCTCTCAACTAATAACTAGTATCTGGCACTGTAACTTGATAAACAACTGGTATAAATGCTCTCTACTAATAACTAGTATTTGGCACTATAACTTGATGAGCAACTGCTATAAATGCTCTCTACTAATAACTAGTATCTGGCACTATAACTTGATAAACAACTGGTATAAATGCTCTCTACTAATAACTAGTATCTGGCACTATAACTTGATAAACAACTGGTATAAATGCTCTCTACTAATAACTAGTATCTGGCACTATAACTTGATAAACAACTGGTATAAATGCTCTCTACTAATAACTAGTATCTGGCACTGTAACTTGATAAACAACTGGTATAAATGCTCTCTACTAATAACTAGTATCTGGCACTATAACTTGATGAGCAACTGCTATAAATGCTCTCTACTAATAACTAGTATCTGGCACTATAACTTGATAAACAACTGGTATAAATGCTCTCAACTAATAACTAGTATCTGGCACTGTAACTTGATGAGCAACTGCTATAAATGCTCTCTACTAATAACTAGTATCTGGCACTATAACTTGATAAACAACTGGTATAAATGCTCTCTACTAATAACTAGTATCTGGCACTATAACTTGATAAACAACTGGTATAAATGCTCTCTACTAATAACTAGTATTTGGCACTATAACTTGATGAGCAACTGCTATAAATGCTCTCTACTAATAACTAGTATCTGGCACTATAACTTGATAAACAACTGGTATAAATGCTCTCAACTAATAACTAGTATCTGGCACTGTAACTTGATGAGCAACTGCTATAAATGCTCTCTACTAATAACTAGTATCTGGCACTATAACTTGATAAACAACTGGTATAAATGCTCTCTACTAATAACTAGTATCTGGCACTATAACTTGATAAACAACTGGTATAAATGCTCTCTACTAATAACTAGTATCTGGCACTATAACTTGATAAACAACTGGTATAAATGCTCTCTACTAATAACTAGTATCTGGCACTGTAACTTGATAAACAACTGGTATAAATGCTCTCTACTAATAACTAGTATCTGGCACTGTAACTTGATAAACAACTGGTATAAATGCTCTCTACTAATAACTAGTATCTGGCACTATAACTTGATGAGCAACTGATATAAATGCTCTCAACTAATAACTAGTATCTGGCACTGTAACTTGATGAGCAACTGCTATAAATGCTCTCTACTAATAACTAGTATCTGGCACTGTAACTTGATGAGCAACTGATATAAATGCTCTCTACTAATAACTAGTATTTGGCACTGTAACTTGATAAACAACTGGTATAAATGCTCTCTACTAATAACTAGTATCTGGCACTATAACTTGATGAGCAACTGCTATAAATGCTCTCTACTAATAACTAGTATTTGGCACTGTAACTTGATAAACAACTGGTATAAATGCTCTCTACTAATAACTAGTATTTGGCACTATAACTTGATGAGCAACTGCTATAAATGCTCTCTACTAATAACTAGTATCTGGCACTGTAACTTGATAAACAACTGGTATAAATGCTCTCAACTAATAACTAGTATCTGGCACTGTAACTTGATAAACAACTGGTATAAATGCTCTCTACTAATAACTAGTATCTGGCACTGTAACTTGATGAGCAACTGCTATAAATGCTCTCTACTAATAACTAGTATCTGGCACTGTAACTTGATAAACAACTGGTATAAATGCTCTCAACTAATAACTAGTATCTGGCACTATAACTTGATAAACAACTGGTATAAATGCTCTCAACTAATAACTAGTATCTGGCACTGTAACTTGATGAGCAACTGCTATAAATGCTCTCAACTAATAACTAGTATCTGGCACTATAACTTGATAAACAACTGGTATAAATGCTCTCAACTAATAACTAGTATCTGGCACTGTAACTTGATAAACAACTGGTATAAATGCTCTCAACTAATAACTAGTATCTGGCACTGTAACTTGATGAGCAACTGCTATAAATGCTCTCTACTAATAACTAGTATCTGGCACTGTAACTTGATAAACAACTGGTATAAATGCTCTCAACTAATAACTAGTATCTGGCACTATAACTTGATAAACAACTGGTATAAATGCTCTCAACTAATAACTAGTATCTGGCACTATAACTTGATGAGCAACTGATATAAATGCTCTCAACTAATAACTAGTATCTGGCACTGTAACTTGATGAGCAACTGGTATAAATGCTCTCTACTAATAACTAGTATCTGGCACTGTAACTTGATGAGCAACTGCTATAAATGCTCTCTACTAATAACTAGTATCTGGCACTGTAACTTGATAAACAACTGGTATAAATGCTCTCAACTAATAACTAGTATCTGGCACTATAACTTGATAAACAACTGGTATAAATGCTCTCAACTAATAACTAGTATCTGGCACTGTAACTTGATAAACAACTGGTATAAATGCTCTCTACTAATAACTAGTATCTGGCACTATAACTTGATGAGCAACTGCTATAAATGCTCTCTACTAATAACTAGTATCTGGCACTGTAACTTGATGAGCAACTGGTATAAATGCTCTCTACTAATAACTAGTATATGGCACTATAACTTGATGAGCAACTGCTATAAATGCTCTCTACTAATAACTAGTATCTGGCACTATAACTTGATAAACAACTGGTATAAATGCTCTCTACTAATAACTAGTATCTGGCACTATAACTTGATAAACAACTGGTATAAATGCTCTCTACTAATAACTAGTATCTGGCACTATAACTTGATGAGCAACTGCTATAAATGCTCTCTACTAATAACTAGTATATGGCACTATAACTTGATGAGCAACTGCTATAAATGCTCTCTACTAATAACTAGTATCTGGCACTATAACTTGATAAACAACTGGTATAAATGCTCTCTACTAATAACTAGTATCTGGCACTATAACTTGATAAACAACTGGTATAAATGCTCTCTACTAATAACTAGTATCTGGCACTATAACTTGATGAGCAACTGGTATAAATGCTCTCAACTAATAACTAGTATCTGGCACTGTAACTTGATGAGCAACTGCTATAAATGCTCTCTACTAATAACTAGTATCTGGCACTATAACTTGATAAACAACTGGTATAAATGCTCTCTACTAATAACTAGTATCTGGCACTATAACTTGATAAACAACTGGTATAAATGCTCTCTACTAATAACTAGTATCTGGCACTATAACTTGATAAACAACTGGTATAAATGCTTTCTACTAATAACTAGTATCTGGCACTATAACTTGATAAACAACTGGTATAAATGCTCTCTACTAATAACTAGTATATGGCACTATAACTTGATGAGCAACTGCTATAAATGCTCTCTACTAATAACTAGTATCTGGCACTGTAACTTGATGAGCAACTGGTATAAATGCTCTCTACTAATAACTAGTATCTGGCACTATAACTTGATAAACAACTGGTATAAATGCTCTCTACTAATAACTAGTATCTGGCACTATAACTTGATAAACAACTGGTATAAATGCTCTCTACTAATAACTAGTATCTGGCACTATAACTTGATAAACAACTGGTATAAATGCTCTCTACTAATAACTAGTATATGGCACTATAACTTGATGAGCAACTGTTATAAATGCTCTCTACTAATAACTAGTATCTGGCACTGTAACTTGATGAGCAACTGGTATAAATGCTCTCTACTAATAACTAGTATCTGGCACTGTAACTTGATAAACAACTGGTATAAATGCTCTCTACTAATAACTAGTATCTGGCACTATAACTTGATAAACAACTGGTATAAATGCTCTCTACTAATAACTAGTATCTGGCACTATAACTTGATGAGCAACTGCTATAAATGCTCTCTACTAATAACTAGTATCTGGCACTATAACTTGATGAGCAACTGGTATAAATGCTCTCTACTAATAACTAGTATCTGGCACTATAACTTGATAAACAACTGGTATAAATGCTCTCTACTAATAACTAGTATCTGGCACTGTAACTTGATGAGCAACTGCTATAAATGCTCTCTACTAATAACTAGTATCTGGCACTATAACTTGATAAACAACTGGTATAAATGCTCTCAACTAATAACTAGTATCTGGCACTGTAACTTGATAAACAACTGGTATAAATGCTCTCAACTAATAACTAGTATCTGGCACTGTAACTTGATAAACAACTGGTATAAATGCTCTCTACTAATAACTAGTATCTGGCACTATAACTTGATGAGCAACTGGTATAAATGCTCTCTACTAATAACTAGTATCTGGCACTATAACTTGATAAACAACTGGTATAAATGCTCTCTACTAATAACTAGTATCTGGCACTGTAACTTGATGAGCAACTGCTATAAATGCTCTCTACTAATAACTAGTATCTGGCACTATAACTTGATAAACAACTGGTATAAATGCTCTCTACTAATAACTAGTATCTGGCACTATAACTTGATGAGCAACTGGTATAAATGCTCTCTACTAATAACTAGTATCTGGCACTGTAACTTGATGAGCAACTGCTATAAATGCTCTCTACTAATAACTAGTATCTGGCACTATAACTTGATAAACAACTGGTATAAATGCTCTCAACTAATAACTAGTATCTGGCACTGTAACTTGATAAACAACTGGTATAAATGCTCTCTACTAATAACTAGTATATGGCACTATAACTTGATGAGCAACTGCTATAAATGCTCTCTACTAATAACTAGTATCTGGCACTATAACTTGATAAACAACTGGTATAAATGCTCTCTACTAATAACTAGTATCTGGCACTATAACTTGATGAGCAACTGCTATAAATGCTCTCTACTAATAACTAGTATCTGGCACTATAACTTGATAAACAACTGGTATAAATGCTCTCTACTAATAACTAGTATCTGGCACTATAACTTGATGAGCAACTGGTATAAATGCTCTCTACTAATAACTAGTATCTGGCACTATAACTTGATGAGCAACTGGTATAAATGCTCTCTACTAATAACTAGTATCTGGCACTATAACTTGATAAACAACTGGTATAAATGCTCTCTACTAATAACTAGTATCTGGCACTGTAACTTGATGAGCAACTGCTATAAATGCTCTCTACTAATAACTAGTATCTGGCACTATAACTTGATAAACAACTGGTATAAATGCTCTCAACTAATAACTAGTATCTGGCACTGTAACTTGATAAACAACTGGTATAAATGCTCTCTACTAATAACTAGTATATGGCACTATAACTTGATGAGCAACTGCTATAAATGCTCTCTACTAATAACTAGTATCTGGCACTGTAACTTGATGAGCAACTGGTATAAATGCTCTCTACTAATAACTAGTATCTGGCACTATAACTTGATGAGCAACTGGTATAAATGCTCTCTACTAATAACTAGTATATGGCACTATAACTTGATGAGCAACTGCTATAAATGCTCTCTACTAATAACTAGTATCTGGCACTGTAACTTGATGAGCAACTGGTATAAATGCTCTCTACTAATAACTAGTATCTGGCACTATAACTTGATAAACAACTGGTATAAATGCTCTCTACTAATAACTAGTATATGGCACTATAACTTGATGAGCAACTGCTATAAATGCTCTCTACTAATAACTAGTATCTGGCACTGTAACTTGATAAACAACTGCTATAAATGCTCTCTACTAATAACTAGTATCTGGCACTATAACTTGATAAACAACTGGTATAAATGCTCTCTACTAATAACTAGTATCTGGCACTATAACTTGATGAGCAACTGGTATAAATGCTCTCTACTAATAACTAGTATCTGGCACTATAACTTGATAAACAACTGGTATAAATGCTCTCTACTAATAACTAGTATCTGGCACTATAACTTGATGAGCAACTGGTATAAATGCTCTCTACTAATAACTAGTATCTGGCACTATAACTTGATGAGCAACTGGTATAAATGCTCTCTACTAATAACTAGTATCTGGCACTATAACTTGATAAACAACTGGTATAAATGCTCTCTACTAATAACTAGTATCTGGCACTGTAACTTGATGAGCAACTGCTATAAATGCTCTCTACTAATAACTAGTATCTGGCACTATAACTTGATAAACAACTGGTATAAATGCTCTCAACTAATAACTAGTATCTGGCACTGTAACTTGATAAACAACTGGTATAAATGCTCTCTACTAATAACTAGTATATGGCACTATAACTTGATGAGCAACTGCTATAAATGCTCTCTACTAATAACTAGTATCTGGCACTGTAACTTGATGAGCAACTGGTATAAATGCTCTCTACTAATAACTAGTATCTGGCACTATAACTTGATAAACAACTGCTATAAATGCTCTCTACTAATAACTAGTATCTGGCACTGTAACTTGATAAACAACTGGTATAAATGCTCTCTACTAATAACTAGTATCTGGCACTATAACTTGATGAGCAACTGCTATAAATGCTTTCAACTAATAACTAGTATCTGGCACTGTAACTTGATAAACAACTGATATAAATGCTCCCTACTAATAACTAGTATCTGGCACTGTAACTTGATGAGCAACTGGTATAAATGCTCTCTACTAATAACTAGTATCTGGCACTATAACTTGATGAGCAACTGGTATAAATGCTCTCTACTAATAACTAGTATCTGGCACTATAACTTGATAAACAACTGGTATAAATGCTCTCAACTAATAACTAGTATCTGGCACTGTAACTTGATAAACAACTGGTATAAATGCTCTCTACTAATAACTAGTATCTGGCACTATAACTTGATAAACAACTGGTATAAATGCTCTCTACTAATAACTAGTATCTGGCACTGTAACTTGATGAGCAACTGCTATAAATGCTCTCTACTAATAACTAGTATCTGGCACTATAACTTGATGAGCAACTGGTATAAATGCTCTCTACTAATAACTAGTATCTGGCACTATAACTTGATAAACAACTGGTATAAATGCTCTCTACTAATAACTAGTATCTGGCACTGTAACTTGATGAGCAACTGCTATAAATGCTCTCAACTAATAACTAGTATCTGGCACTGTAACTTGATAAACAACTGGTATAAATGCTCTCAACTAATAACTAGTATCTGGCACTGTAACTTGATAAACAACTGGTATAAATGCTCTCAACTAATAACTAGTATCTGGCACTGTAACTTGATAAACAACTGGTATAAATGCTCTCTACTAATAACTAGTATCTGGCACTATAACTTGATGAGCAACTGGTATAAATGCTCTCTACTAATAACTAGTATCTGGCACTATAACTTGATAAACAACTGGTATAAATGCTCTCTACTAATAACTAGTATCTGGCACTGTAACTTGATGAGCAACTGCTATAAATGCTCTCTACTAATAACTAGTATCTGGCACTATAACTTGATAAACAACTGGTATAAATGCTCTCAACTAATAACTAGTATCTGGCACTGTAACTTGATAAACAACTGGTATAAATGCTCTCTACTAATAACTAGTATATGGCACTATAACTTGATGAGCAACTGCTATAAATGCTCTCTACTAATAACTAGTATCTGGCACTATAACTTGATAAACAACTGGTATAAATGCTCTCAACTAATAACTAGTATCTGGCACTATAACTTGATGAGCAACTGCTATAAATGCTCTCTACTAATAACTAGTATCTGGCACTATAACTTGATAAACAACTGGTATAAATGCTCTCAACTAATAACTAGTATCTGGCACTGTAACTTGATAAACAACTGGTATAAATGCTCTCTACTAATAACTAGTATATGGCACTATAACTTGATGAGCAACTGCTATAAATGCTCTCTACTAATAACTAGTATCTGGCACTATAACTTGATGAGCAACTGGTATAAATGCTCCCTACTAATAACTAGTATCTGGCACTATAACTTGATGAGCAACTGCTATAAATGCTCTCTACTAATAACTAGTATCTGGCACTGTAACTTGATAAACAACTGGTATAAATGCTCTCTACTAATAACTAGTATATGGCACTATAACTTGATAAACAACTGGTATAAATGTTCTCAACTAATAACTAGTATATGGCACTATAACTTGATGAGCAACTGCTATAAATGCTCTCTACTAATAACTAGTATCTGGCACTATAACTTGATAAACAACTGGTATAAATGCTCTCTACTAATAACTAGTATCTGGCACTATAACTTGATGAGCAACTGCTATAAATGCTCTCTACTAATAACTAGTATCTGGCACTATAACTTGATGAGCAACTGCTATAAATGCTCTCTACTAATAACTAGTATCTGGCACTATAACTTGATGAGCAACTGGTATAAATGCTCCCTACTAATAACTAGTATCTGGCACTATAACTTGATGAGCAACTGCTATAAATGCTCTCTACTAATAACTAGTATCTGGCACTATAACTTGATAAACAACTGGTATAAATGCTCTCAACTAATAACTAGTATCTGGCACTGTAACTTGATAAACAACTGGTATAAATGCTCTCTACTAATAACTAGTATATGGCACTATAACTTGATGAGCAACTGGTATAAATGCTCCCTACTAATAACTAGTATCTGGCACTATAACTTGATGAGCAACTGCTATAAATGCTCTCTACTAATAACTAGTATCTGGCACTATAACTTGATAAACAACTGGTATAAATGCTCTCAACTAATAACTAGTATCTGGCACTGTAACTTGATAAACAACTGGTATAAATGCTCTCTACTAATAACTAGTATATGGCACTATAACTTGATGAGCAACTGCTATAAATGCTCTCTACTAATAACTAGTATCTGGCACTATAACTTGATAAACAACTGGTATAAATGCTCTCAACTAATAACTAGTATCTGGCACTGTAACTTGATAAACAACTGGTATAAATGCTCTCTACTAATAACTAGTATATGGCACTATAACTTGATGAGCAACTGCTATAAATGCTCTCTACTAATAACTAGTATCTGGCACTATAACTTGATAAACAACTGGTATAAATGCTCTCAACTAATAACTAGTATCTGGCACTGTAACTTGATAAACAACTGGTATAAATGCTCTCTACTAATAACTAGTATATGGCACTATAACTTGATGAGCAACTGCTATAAATGCTCTCTACTAATAACTAGTATCTGGCACTATAACTTGATGAGCAACTGGTATAAATGCTCTCTACTAATAACTAGTATCTGGCACTGTAACTTGATAAACAACTGATATAAATGCTCTCAACTAATAACTAGTATCTGGCACTGTAACTTGATAAACAACTGGTATAAATGCTCTCAACTAATAACTAGTATCTGGCACTGTAACTTGATAAACAACTGGTATAAATGCTCTCAACTAATAACTAGTATCTGGCACTGTAACTTGATAAACAACTGGTATAAATGCTCTCTACTAATAACTAGTATATGGCACTATAACTTGATAAACAACTGGTATAAATGCTCTCAACTAATAACTAGTATCTGGCACTGTAACTTGATAAACAACTGGTATAAATGCTCTCTACTAATAACTAGTATATGGCACTATAACTTGATGAGCAACTGCTATAAATGCTCTCTACTAATAACTAGTATCTGGCACTATAACTTGATGAGCAACTGGTATAAATGCTCTCTACTAATAACTAGTATCTGGCACTGTAACTTGATAAACAACTGATATAAATGCTCTCAACTAATAACTAGTATCTGGCACTGTAACTTGATAAACAACTGGTATAAATGCTCTCAACTAATAACTAGTATCTGGCACTGTAACTTGATAAACAACTGGTATAAATGCTCTCAACTAATAACTAGTATCTGGCACTGTAACTTGATAAACAACTGGTATAAATGCTCCCTACTAATAACTAGTATCTGGCACTGTAACTTGATAAACAACTGCTATAAATGCTCTCAACTAATAACTAGTATCTGGCACTGTAACTTGATAAACAACTGGTATAAATGCTCTCTACTAATAACTAGTATCTGGCACTGTAACTTGATAAACAACTGGTATAAATGCTCTCTACTAATAACTAGTATCTGGCACTGTAACTTGATGAGCAACTGCTATAAATGCTCTCTACTAATAACTAGTATCTGGCACTGTAACTTGATGAGCAACTGCTATAAATGCTCTCTACTAATAACTAGTATCTGGCACTATAACTTGATAAACAACTGGTATAAATGTTCTCTACTAATAACTAGTATCTGGCACTGTAACTTGATGAGCAACTGCTATAAATGCTCTCTACTAATAACTAGTATCTGGCACTGTAACTTGATAAACAACTGGTATAGATGCTCTCTACTAATAACTAGTATCTGGCACTGTAACTTGATGAGCAACTGCTATAAATGCTCTCTACTAATAACTAGTATCTGGCACTATAACTTGATGAGCAACTGCTATAAATGCTCTCTACTAATAACTAGTATCTGGCACTGTAACTTTATAAACAACTGGTATAAATGCTCTCTACTAATAACTAGTATCTGGCACTATAACTTGATAAACAACTGGTATAAATGCTCTCTACTAATAACTAGTATCTGGCACTGTAACTTGATAAACAACTGGTATAAATGCTCTCAACTAATAACTAGTATCTGGCACTGTAACTTGACAAACAACTGGTATAAATGCTCTCAACTAATAACTAGTATCTGGCACTGTAACTTGATAAACAACTGGTATAAATGCTCCCTACTAATAACTAGTATCTGGCACTATAACTTGATAAACAACTGGTATAAATGCTCTCTACTAATAACTAGTATCTGGCACTATAACTTGATAAACAACTGCTATAAATGCTCTCAACTAATAACTAGTATCTGGCACTGTAACTTGATAAACAACTGGTATAAATGCTCTCTACTAATAACTAGTATCTGGCACTGTAACTTGATAAACAACTGGTATAAATGCTCTCTACTAATAACTAGTATATGGCACTGTAACTTGATGAGCAACTGCTATAAATGCTCTCTACTAATAACTAGTATCTGGCACTATAACTTGATAAACAACTGGTATAAATGCTCTCTACTAATAACTAGTATCTGGCACTATAACTTGATAAACAACTGCTATAAATGCTCTCTACTAATAACTAGTATCTGGCACTATAACTTGATAAACAACTGGTATAAATGCTCTCTACTAATAACTAGTATCTGGCACTATAACTTGATAAACAACTGGTATAAATGCTCTCTACTAATAACTAGTATTTGGCACTGTAACTTGATAAACAACTGGTATAAATGCTCTCTACTAATAACTAGTATCTGGCACTATAACTTGATAAACAACTGCTATAAATGCTCTCTACTAATAACTAGTATCTGGCACTATAACTTGATGAGCAACTGCTATAAATGCTCTCTACTAATAACTAGTATCTGGCACTGTAACTTGATGAGCAACTGCTATAAATGCTCTCTACTAATAACTAGTATCTGGCACTATAACTTGATGAGCAACTGCTATAAATGCTCTCTACTAATAACTAGTATCTGGCACTATAACTTGATGAGCAACTGGTATAAATGCTCTCAACTAATAACTAGTATCTGGCACTATAACTTGATAAACAACTGCTATAAATGCTCTCTACTAATAACTAGTATCTGGCACTATAACTTGATAAACAACTGGTATAAATGCTCTCTACTAATAACTAGTATCTGGCACTATAACTTGATGAGCAACTGGTATAAATGCTCTCTACTAATAACTAGTATCTGGCACTATAACTTGATGAGCAACTGCTATAAATGCTCTCTACTAATAACTAGTATCTGGCACTATAACTTGATAAACAACTGGTATAAATGCTCTCTACTAATAACTAGTATTTGGCACTATAACTTGATGAGCAACTGCTATAAATGCTCTCTACTAATAACTAGTATCTGGCACTATAACTTGATAAACAACTGGTATAAATGCTCTCTACTAATAACTAGTATCTGGCACTATAACTTGATGAGCAACTGCTATAGATGCTCTCTACTAATAACTAGTATCTGGCACTATAACTTGATGAGCAACTGGTATAAATGCTCCCTACTAATAACTAGTATCTGGCACTATAACTTGATGAGCAACTGCTATAAATGCTCTCTACTAATAACTAGTATCTGGCACTATAACTTGATAAACAACTGGTATAAATGCTCTCAACTAATAACTAGTATCTGGCACTGTAACTTGATAAACAACTGGTATAAATGCTCTCTACTAATAACTAGTATATGGCACTATAACTTGATGAGCAACTGCTATAAATGCTCTCTACTAATAACTAGTATCTGGCACTATAACTTGATAAACAACTGGTATAAATGCTCTCTACTAATAACTAGTATTTGGCACTGTAACTTGATAAACAACTGGTATAAATGCTCTCTACTAATAACTAGTATCTGGCACTATAACTTGATAAACAACTGATATAAATGCTCTCTACTAATAACTAGTATCTGGCACTGTAACTTGATGAGCAACTGGTATAAATGCTCCCTACTAATAACTAGTATCTGGCACTATAACTTGATGAGCAACTGCTATAAATGCTCCCTACTAATAACTAGTATCTGGCACTATAACTTGATGAGCAACTGCTATAAATGCTCTCTACTAATAACTAGTATCTGGCACTGTAACTTGATGAGCAACTGGTATAAATGCTCTCTACTAATAACTAGTATCTGGCACTGTAACTTGATGAGCAACTGGTATAAATGCTCTCTACTAATAACTAGTATCTGGCACTGTAACTTGATAAACAACTGGTATAAATGCTCTCTACTAATAACTAGTATCTGGCACTATAACTTGATAAACAACTGGTATAAATGCTCTCTACTAATAACTAGTATCTGGCACTATAACTTGATGAGCAACTGGTATAAATGCTCTCTACTAATAACTAGTATCTGGCACTATAACTTGATGAGCAACTGCTATAAATGCTCCCTACTAATAACTAGTATCTGGCACTATAACTTGATAAACAACTGATATAAATGCTCTCTACTAATAACTAGTATCTGGCACTGTAACTTGATGAGCAACTGGTATAAATGCTCCCTACTAATAACTAGTATCTGGCACTATAACTTGATGAGCAACTGCTATAAATGCTCTCTACTAATAACTAGTATCTGGCACTGTAACTTGATGAGCAACTGGTATAAATGCTCTCAACTAATAACTAGTATCTGGCACTGTAACTTGATAAACAACTGGTATAAATGCTCTCAACTAATAACTAGTATCTGGCACTGTAACTTGATAAACAACTGGTATAAATGCTCTCTACTAATAACTAGTATCTGGCACTATAACTTGATGAGCAACTGCTATAAATGCTCTCTACTAATAACTAGTATCTGGCACTGTAACTTGATGAGCAACTGGTATAAATGCTCTCTACTAATAACTAGTATCTGGCACTGTAACTTGATGAGCAACTGGTATAAATGCTCCCTACTAATAACTAGTATCTGGCACTATAACTTGATGAGCAACTGCTATAAATGCTCTCTACTAATAACTAGTATCTGGCACTATAACTTGATGAGCAACTGGTATAAATGCTCCCTACTAATAACTAGTATCTGGCACTATAACTTGATGAGCAACTGCTATAAATGCTCTCTACTAATAACTAGTATCTGGCACTATAACTTGATGAGCAACTGGTATAAATGCTCCCTACTAATAACTAGTATCTGGCACTATAACTTGATGAGCAACTGCTATAAATGCTCTCTACTAATAACTAGTATCTGGCACTATAACTTGATAAACAACTGGTATAAATGCTCTCTACTAATAACTAGTATCTGGCACTGTAACTTGATGAGCAACTGCTATAAATGCTCTCTACTAATAACTAGTATCTGGCACTATAACTTGATGAGCAACTGGTATAAATGCTCCCTACTAATAACTAGTATCTGGCACTATAACTTGATGAGCAACTGCTATAAATGCTCTCTACTAATAACTAGTATCTGGCACTATAACTTGATAAACAACTGGTATAAATGCTCTCAACTAATAACTAGTATCTGGCACTGTAACTTGATAAACAACTGGTATAAATGCTCTCTACTAATAACTAGTATCTGGCACTATAACTTGATAAACAACTGGTATAAATGCTCTCTACTAATAACTAGTATCTGGCACTATAACTTGATGAGCAACTGGTATAAATGCTCTCTACTAATAACTAGTATCTGGCACTGTAACTTGATAAACAACTGGTATAAATGCTCTCTACTAATAACTAGTATATGGCACTATAACTTGATGAGAAACTGCTATAAATGCTCTCTACTAATAACTAGTATCTGGCACTATAACTTGATGAGCAACTGGTATAAATGCTCTCAACTAATAACTAGTATCTGGCACTGTAACTTGATAAACAACTGGTATAAATGCTCTCTACTAATAACTAGTATCTGGCACTGTAACTTGATGGTTCATCTCTTCTTCAACCTTCTTCAGTCGATTATGGCTAGCAACTAAAATATATGAAGGTTACACGCAATCTTTTCTGATTGTATGTAACCATCTGGCAGCTATGACCTCGAAGGAATAATAATAATAATCTCTCTAAAAAGTACGCGTATGTCCTGTAAGTGTACATATGCAATGCTTTTGCTTTGAGCTTGCCTAGATGAGATCTAATCATCAGTTATTTTCTCATGCTTCAATGTCAATTCAGCAACGTTAATCATAGTTTTATAGACAAGCCCTTCTTTCCCCTTCTAGAAGCACAGTTGTGTCACATACACAACTTCAGATATAATCGAACAAGATATTATTTATTATTCATTTTACGTATTAGAAATCTTATTAGAGATTCTATTATTGTCGACCAAACTATAATCATCTGCTTGACAAAAAGCGTTTAATGAAATAATTTATGGAACTAGTTATCTGTCTTTTATTTATGTCATTTGCAGCACCAAGCCATCGATTTAGTCACTGCTGTGGAAAGAACATAACTCTTCAAAATGAGCAGACAACTGCTGCTCGAACAAAACATTTCAACAACGGCATT
The DNA here is from genome assembly GCF_963576615.1 of Watersipora subatra. Lineage (NCBI taxonomy): Eukaryota > Metazoa > Bryozoa > Gymnolaemata > Cheilostomatida > Watersiporidae > Watersipora > Watersipora subatra. Next base: position 32,920,331 of record NC_088716.1, read on the forward strand.
GTCTTCAGCGCTGATCCTGTTAAGACTGATGAGTTGTTTGAAGTAAGAGTCTCACTATATTTATATTTCTACCTTAGCAGCTTACCTTATTAGCACCACTTTGGGTCTCATTTATACTCTTTTTACGGGATACTCTACTAACTAAAAAGTTGGCGATAGCCAATTAATGCTATTGCAGTTTTTAGTTAGAAGTAGGCCTGCCTCCCATTTCTTTGCTTTTGTTGACTTTTTAAGATGTTTAATATCACGTTTAATATGCTTTTTTGCAGAGGTTTAACAGAGCGAGAAAACTTCTCGCATGTTATTAAATCTGAAGATATTCTGTGAATGGAGTTGGCGATTGTTACTGTTATGTTTATGAAAAAGCTATCTCAGCAAAAATTCGCTTTAGCCAAATAATTGATTCGGTACATTTTATAAGTTAAAATATGTATAGCGGGTTTGCTAGAATAATTAAAACATCTGATAAAGACCAAATTTGGCTGAGTGGTTTATGCCTGAGCGCGTGGGGTACTGGCAACAGTTTAACATTCTTTTGCAGTCATGTCTACTAGGTACGATGTGGTTTATTGTGTGTGGCAGGTGCGAATAGACCAGATCGGGAGGCAATGGTCTGGATCACTAATGATAGGTCTAACTACTCAAACTATATCTGAAAGCCAGCCTATTATGGTGACACAGGCTACAGCCCTTGATGTCCATTGTAGAACTAAGAGCACCTGGATAGTCAATGGCTCTAAAGGTTCGTATTTCTTGTAGTTTTGTCAGATAACCTCAGTTCTGTCACTGAAACATTCCAAGTGCCCGGATAGGATAATGTAACCATTATATTATTATAATATTATTTGATTGCAAAGTTCAGAAAGGTATGATGGTAACAAATTTAACAAGTTTATTCATTAACAAAATGAATTTGATTTAAAATTTAAATCAAACAAATGTTCAGCCTCATATTGTATATCTGTTAGGATATCGTTAAAAGTTTTCATATAGTAGCATTCCATCAAGAATGTAATATGAACAACTTCATGATATTTGTTGGATCAGCAGCTGCATTCTTGTCCCACACATTAGTTTTTATGAAGATTTTATTGTAAACCACATGCTCACACTTAATGATCTGCTCTTGATTGTTATTGAGCTGTCAGTCCTATTGAGTGTGAGTCATCTTATTTGAACATAATCACTCCTATTCAGTATGAATCATCTTATTTGAACATAATCACTCATATTGAGTATGAATCATCTTATTTGAACATAATCACTCATATTTAGTATGAATCATCTTATTTGAACATAATCACTCCTATTCAGTATGAATCATCTTATTTGAACATAATCACTCATATTGAGTATGAATCATCTTATTTGAACATAGTCCACTGCTTAGAGTGTTATCAAGTGTTGTTTGTATTTCTTTTGCTTGGATTTTAGTGCTACACAATGGGAAGGTTATAAGAGAGAACTATCCTCCTGCGCTGTATAGATTAGAAGTTGGGTCAAGGGTAGGCATACGGAGAGGACAGGATGCGACAATGCATGTTTATGTCAATGGACAGGACCTTGGTGTGGCAGCCAGTAACATTCCTCGGGTTTGTAGTTCTTTTTTGAAAAGCCAATCAAGATTAATTTATTTAGGCGTGTGCTGATTCTGTTAACATCTGGACGATTCTGTTAACATCTGGACGATTCTGTTAACATCTGGACGATACTTTTGACATTTGGATGATTCTGTTGACGTTTAGACAAATGCGTTGACATTCAGAGGAATTTGTTAACATCTCGATGAATCTGATTATCGATCGTCTAGTTGTTTATCTCTTTCATAAAGGTACTCAATTGTTTTTCTCTTTCATAAAGGTACTCAATTGTTTATCTCTTTCATAAAGGTACTCAATTGTTTATCTCTTTCATAAAGGTACTCAGTTGTTTATCTCTTTCATAAAGGTACTCAATTAAAAATTGTACTGTAATTGTTTACCTAGTTGTTTATCTCTTTCATAAAGGTACTCAATTGTTTATCTCTTTCATAAAGGTACTCAATTGTTTATCTCTTTCATAAAGGTACTCAGTTGTTTATCTCTTTCATAAAGGTACTCAATTAAAAATTGTACTGTAATTGTTTACCTAGTTGTTTATCTCTTTCATAAAGGTACTCAATTGTTTATCTCTTTCATAAAGGTACTCAATTGTTTATCTCTTTTATAAAGGTACTCAATTAAAAATTGTACTGTAATTGTTTACCTGTGTGATTCAGACAAACAAACAATTTCATGGTAAAAGCTTACTCCTAATCTCTAGATATACTTGCTACTAGCACGCATTTAGATTTTCTACTTGTAGGTGGTATGCATTTGTTTTTTTGATTCCAATCACATGTCACAACTGTGGAATTGAAATATTTCTTGTTTTGATTCTGGTGGATGAGGGCAGAGTGAAGCATGTTATAGAATATAGAGGTCTTATTGACAGTGGATATGCATCAGCTTCCATCATGCATCAAAGGGCTATAGTAACCAACCTTTGTCCTATAACAGACATGTTCACCAAATGTGGGAAATGTTACTGTTGGATTTGTCTTCTTCTCAATAGAGTTTTTACAATGTTTTTTACTTATTGTTGAAAGTAGTGTGTCAAAAATAGGAATGCGTAGGCCTCAGTCACTGTTCGTTGTGTACACCCAATCAATAAAATATGTATTTTCTGCGCAAACCTCAAATATATCTAAATAAGCAGCAATTTCGTGAATAATACTGTCTGTATTGGTTGCTGTATAGAACAGTCAGCTGAGCAGATGTACATTTTTATAATATGCCCATACGCTTGTGCTATGAGAACATGAGATAAGAAAGTGTGAATGCGGTTACTTTTATGTTTAGGTTGGTCAGTGAAGCTGTCATCTAGATTCTGGTCTATTCTATTTATTATCGCACGACCTCGCTTCCTTTTTCTCTCTGCGCATAGCTGCCGACTAACAAAGAAATGTATTGCTTGGTAACTATTCATATACAGGTTGTATTGCTGTCTGCTGCAATGAGCCTTACATTTAACACTAGACACAATTTTAGCGAATGACTGACACTGTTTTTGCAGAATGTCTTTCTCATTCTCGATGTCTATGGCCTGATAGAGTCCGTATCTATAACCAGCCAGACTAAGAACTTTCGTTTACAGACAGAATCTCATGCTAGCGTCGAACCGCCAACACTGCTAAGTATCAGTGAAAAGGTGAAGGACTCCTAATTGTTTTTGACTAGAGCTCGTATTTTTATTATGTGCTAATAGCGTCAGCATATCATCATATTCCTTTTCTAATATATTAAAGCGGCGAGATAGCGATAGCGGTAGTGATAGCGGTAGTGATAGCGGTATTGATAGCGGTAGTGATAGCGGTAGTGATAGCAGTAGTGATAGCAGTATTGATAGCGGTAGTGATAGCAGTAGTGATAGCAGTAGCGATAGCCGTAGTAATAGCAGTAGTGATAGCAGTAGCGATAGCCGTAGTAATAGCAGTAGTGATAGCAGTATTGATAGCAGTAGTGATAGCAGTAGCGATAGCCGTAGTAATAGCAGTAGTGATAGCAGTAGCGATAGCCGTAGTGATAGCAGTAGTGATAGCAGTAGCGATAGCCGTAGTAATAGCAGTAGTGATAGCAGTAGCGATAGCAGTAGTGATAGTAGTAGTGATAGCAGTATTGATAGCGGTAGTGATAGCAGTAGTGATAGCAGTAGCGATAGCCGTAGTAATAGCGGTAGTGATAGCGGTAGTTATACCAGTAGTGATAGCAGTGACGATAGCAGTAGCGATAGCAGTAGCGATAGCAGTAGCGATAGCAGTGGCGATAGCAGTGGCGATAGCAGTAGCGATAGCAGGAGCGTTAGCTGTAGCGATAGCGGCAGCGATAGCAGTAAGCGATAGCGGCAGCGATAGCGGCAGCGATAGCGGCAGCGATAGCGGCAGCGATAGCGGTAGCGATAGCAGTAGTGATAGTAGCACACGACTTCTCTCTTTTAGTTGAAAATAGTTTAATAACAATGTAATCATCAATTGAAATTTATTTCACTTCATAGTATATTATTATGAACTATATTACATAATTACATATATATTGCTATCAAAAGTCTAAAACGTTTATTACTGAATTTTATTTGTTTTTGACATAATTGAAATATCAAAAATTTTGTTAAATTTTTTCAAAACAGAATATGTATAAAATTTTCTTAAAGGTTGACTTCCAATAAAATTCACATAACAGTTATTTGGTATCAAAAGATTCACCATGTCTTACTCTGTTGTGTTGTAGGTGCCGATTATGTGGGAATGTGATTACAAGCTCTTAAAAGCTCAAAAATGAAAAGCCGCTGTAGATGGAATCTCTTTATTTCGATGACGTAGCCATGAAATCTTGTTATTTTCTTGTCATGTGATGTTCTCACGTGAATTGAAAGGCCAATAAAAAGCTCAATATAAAACTTTTCGTAGCACTAGTTTATGACAAACACTTCGGGTTTTACCGAAGACCCTGGATCAAATATAAATGCTCGCTACTTTACAGTTTTGTTTCGGTTTGGTCTAATCGGCAAGTCGTAATCTGATCATGTGACCCAATACTTCGCAAATAATTTTTGCAGCACTTTTCGATCATCACTGGTGACCAACAGGCTCGTAATGATTATCAGACAATGATATGTACTTCTTCGAGGTAAGGCCAAAAAATTAAATGAATTTTTTAGAGCTGCACAATGATTGCGTTAATTAAACGATTAACGCGATCGATACAAATAAACGATTAACTGAGTTGAGCCAATTAATCTTCAAATAAAATACAACCTAGATGGTGCTTATGTGGTTCCTTTGTATTGTTCAATATTTAACATTTAGCAGGTTACTACCATTTAATTTACTAACAGATAAATATTATGACAAGCAATACTTTCTTACCAATTTTATACAACCACAATTATTTTGCACTCAACTATGAAAACACAAAGTGAGTGCTAACATAAAACTTGTTCATACAATTCGATTAGAGCACCGTGCCGATCTAGCCGTAAGTGGCCATGTTTTTAGCCGTTGGAACATGTTTGTAGGTAATACCAACAAAAAAGATTTCAGTATTATTTAATATCTTTCAGTCTATTTTTTGTTTATTTTTAAAAACTTTCATTAATAAATTATACTTGTATTTTCATTTTCCAAAAAATCATGAAACAACATGAAAGCAGAAAAATGTCTTCCGTGCGCATTTCCGTACGTTGTTGGAAGTGTAAACAAGAAAGTGAAGTGCAATATATGCCAGAAAGAATTTGCTTACCACCACAGCACATCATCATTAAGATATAATTTAACTAATTATCATCCTACCGCGCAGAAATCATCATCAGCTGTTGCAAACAATAACTACTACTACTGCCCCATCCGAGTGGCTATTCTCTAAAGCTGGCAATATTGCATGTAGGAAGAGGGCACCTCTTTATTCAGATAATGTGAATAAACTGTGCTGCCTCAACTCTTGGCTGACTAAATTATAGACTTTCATAGACCTTTTTCATACTCTTAATAATTATTACATTGTAACTTATGTACATTGTACATAACATGTACTCCTGCTAACAATTGTCTCAAATATAATTAATTTATATGTAGCTGTATTATTTGTTTTTGAATATGCAGGTTTTTGCTAGATTAATTCAAAGATTAATCGAAGATTAACTGGTTCGGACCAGTTATTAATCGCGATTAATTTTTATAATCGTTGCGCAGCTCTAGAATTTTTATGGCAAGCTATAAGATATCACTGCTAAAAGTGACAGCATTTACAATGATGATAAAACAGACGCGTAAGAACAATAGACATGGTTTTATTGAATGCGTGAAATGTATTTGTGGAATTATTTTGACGAATAAGGTTGCATGAAAGTTTAAACAGAAACCATCTCTCACAACTACGTCACATTTGAGCCGTTTTGGAAAGAGAATCCAAACTACGGCGGTCTCGCGTGGTTGCGATTAACTGTTCGTTTTTGAGCTTGTAAGAGCTTGTAATCACATTTCCACATATTTGGCACCTACAACACAACAGAGTAAGACATGGTGAATCTTTTGATACCAAATAACTGTAATGTCAATTTTATTGCAAGTCAACCTATAAGGAAAATTTGGCAGTATTGGATTAACTCATCTATATTGTCTTGATTATAACTACAAGAAATTATCCTTACTTTTACTTATCTTGTTAAAACGAGGAGTTTTCAGTACATGGTACAGTACAAGACAGGAGCTGCTGTGGCTAGCTCTGTCGCAATCCTGAACAAAAATTAAAATCAAAACAACCTGTTTTAAATATTATTAGAATGGCTAAGGCTGGGCTGGCTTAAATATACAGTCTATCTGTGTTAACACGTTCTTATATTACTAACCTAGTTTCTGTAACGAAGACAAGTTTAAAGTAGCAACATGGATGTTGACAAATTGCTTTATTTATTTGCAGATGTATGAAATAGACACTCGGGACAACATGTTTGCTTTCACTCCTCTCACTGGTCAAAATATACAGCTAAGTAACAGAGACTTAACAGCTCGTCGGATTGCGGGTTATAATCAAGCAGTCGTTATTTCTACCGAGCCTGTCAGTCTAAACCATCCCTTCATTGTAAGTCAATATACCTTGAGGTCTGTCCTTTGAGGTCTGTCCCTCGGAGTCTGTCCCGCGAGGTCTGTCCCTCGGAGTCTGTCCCGCGAGGTCTGTCCCGCGAGGTCTGTCCCTATGAATAAAACGAGTGTACAAATATCATTAAAAATAATATGTGGACAGCCTCTTTTTCTATTCGCATCTCCAAAAATTTATTCGAGGGCTTTATCAAGTGCAGATTTATCCATTAGGCAAAATAAGCCCAGAGGCGTTATTACTATACACTAAAAACATCAATTCTCATAAATGCCTTTTAAATAAAGATAATTTTACAATGTTAGGCGGTACTTCATTTTAAGATAATCAGTAAGTCATGGTTGTGTATTGCTTATTGTTCGAAGGATTGTATGGATATAGATCTATATGTATTACATCTGCGTGTACATGTATATGCATATCTATATGTATTACATCTACGTGTACATGTATATGCATATCTCTATGTATTACACTAACATAGGCAAACACAAATATTATGTATACCTTTAATCCTTTGCCAGACTTTTAGTGAGCCGCTTTCTTTTTTCTTTTTCACTTGAATCTCACTCCGAGATTACACTTTTTGTCTCTACAGATAAACATAGACAAACTAGACACCAAATGGACCTCTTCTTTAATGTTGGGTGTAACTTCTACCATTCCTGAGAGAGTTGGAGACCTCAAATCAGCTCTCAGTCTCACAAAATCGACCTGGCTTTTTAAATCCAAATCTGTTTTCTACAATGGCAAGAAGGTTAGTTTTTTAATGAACTCAGTTGAACTTGTTGAGTTATCATCTCAATTATAGCAGGTTCTTATAGAGTCATGATCTTATGAGTAAATGATACAAGTAAAGTAATACAGTATAGATATGTAATATACATGATACAAGTAAAGTACATGTAATACAGTATAGATATGCTATATACATGATATAAATCAAGTAATACAGTATATACAGTCAAACATGGATAACTCGAACTTCAAGGGACCGAGCAAAAGTGTTCGAATTATCAGAGCATTCAAGTTATCAGAGCACTGTCACAAGTCCATATATTTACTTATTTATTAGTAGATACATGTACATATACAAACTATAATATAAATCAAAAGCACAAATGGCTTGTTTCAAATTAAATGCTTCTAATGTAAAGTTTAAAACGTTTTCATGAAAAAGTATAGAGATTTTTCTATCACTTGAGATTGGTTTGTTGTTTGAGGTGATGTTATTGCCAGGACGTTTTTCAGATTGACATAACTTGATCGTTGTTGAAATGCTCAAAAGAAAAGACATTTTTTTCATTTGGGGTTTTACCCACGATCAATTTTGCCGTTTTTTCTTGAAGTTTATGCAGATTACCTTACTTTACCTGGGATTCATTAAGAGCAACACTCCGAGGCAGTTCAATTAGAAGTTTTACGAGGTTTTACGGTACATTTTATATCACTCACGCTTTTTTAATAGATACTTATTGAATGTACACACGTATTCTGTGTTTAGGTCAAACGATGAATAGTTTTTTTGTTGCTCAGACAACGTATACGTTTAATTACAACAATTTTTAAGACGATTTAAACATTCAACATTCCGACGTTGATTCAACACGGAATCAACGTCGGAAAACTATTCATCACGGGCTAGCCGGGTCACGCACTCAAGGATTTTCGCCACGCACATACAAAACAAAAACAACATGCGATTTTTGTTTTGTATGTGCGTGGCGAAAATCCTTGCACGCGTGACCCGGCTAGCCCGTGCTATTCATCGTATCGCAGTATAAATCAAATTTCACCAAACTTTTAGAAAAGTCGTTGACAAAAATATTTTGCCGATGGTTGTAATAACGACGCTTATGAATTACGAAAAGATGAAGTTTACCTCTATGGCTTTGAATAAAGTGATTTTCTAAAGCGATAACAACCGTTTCGGTAGCCGTTGGGCAAAAAAAAACAGTTCGAATTAACAGTGTTGAGTTCGAGTTATCTATAGCAATTTATCATTACGTGGGAACGGACCAAAGGAAATGTTCGAATTAACCATGTGTTCGAGCTATCCGTGGACGAGTTATCCATGTTTGACTGTATATGTAACATAGATGATATAGGTCAATTAATACAGTATATATATATGTAACATAGATGATATTGGTCAATTAATACAGTATATATATGTAACATAGATGATATAGGTCAATTAATACAGTATAGTTACCGGTAAAACCTCTAATTGAACGTCATGGCGCTCTATTTTTCATATTTTTCATTCTATATCTACCCGTTTATATTTATAGTATGTACTACACAGTGCAGTTTATAAAGTAAAATGTTAAAAAAAAAACTTTACAGAAGTTGTTATCTCGGCTTGGAATGGATTAAAATTTACATACATTTTTTTAGTGGGAATAATTGTTTCGGATCTCGCACTACTCATTTTTCAAACAACCTTCTGGAGCGGATTATGTTCGAGAGCCGAGGTTCCACTGTAATCATAAATCGTGCTAATAGCCTTCGATATGGTTTCCTACTCATGGCTACAGTCTCTTGCGGGCCACTTCGTCACTTTTTTGTATAGACGGAATTTCTGATGTTACATCTATATAATAGTGCACTAAGTAATTCTAGTGATGTATTGTAGACAGATCAAATTGAAAACATTGCAAATGGTTTGTCAACACTAAAATAAACAATGATTTACTGTCACATGTTGGCATGGGGCGGGGCAGGGCGGTTATGAAACAAATGAACCAGGAAGATCAGTTGGAAAAAGGCAGTTTTTCAGCCGGGTTTTTAAGGACATTTTAAGAAAAGTAGCAACTCCTGAAGTAACATTTTACCATAATAAACCACAATCTTTGTATAGACTGTGGTTAAATGCGGGTGTTGCCGAGCACTCTATATCAATATTTTATTAAGGTTTATTCTAAAATAAGGAGTTAAAAATTTAATATTGTATTCTCATTATTGGACAATTACCGGTGAATGCGAATAAAGATTGTGAAAAGTTTAAACATTCTTTTTTAAACAGCTATTCGAGTGAGGCTCTTGTTGACCTACAAACGTTAACAGCTGAAAACCATCAATTGGTGAGTCTCCATCTGAGAGATGGGACCTATCATGGAGCTCCGTGTGACAGATGTGACTTATCATGGAGCTCCATGTGACAAATGTGACTTATCATGGAACTCCATGTGACAGATGTGACTTATCATGGAGCTCCATCTGACAGATGTGACTTATCATCGAGCTCCATCTGACAGATGTGACTTATCATGGAGCTCCACGTGAAAGTCCTTACCTATCATGAAAAAGTAAAATTATTTTTTTGAAGATTAAGTCTAACTACATGGTGTTATAGTTGTTAAACTGTACCGGGTGTAGTGAGTACTAAACTCTTGGATAATAATATATATCTGACCGTAACAGATAGTAAATATTGCCCCTGTTTTGTTCATATATATGCGTTCAAGTCATTCAAAGGGATAATGCTGAGAAGTCAAGGTATAATGTCTGACCACTTTGAGAAGTTAATTTTCTTTTTTATTAATGGCTTTGTGGTTCGTTTTGTTGCTAGTCTATAGGCGATTATGGGAAAGATTTGGATAGTCTGCCAACTGATACTAACCTTTGTTTATCGATTGACAACGAAAGGAACCTGCACTTACATGTGAATGGAGTTGATGAGGGTATAGCTGGGAGAGATATGCCAGAGAGATGTTATCCTATTGTAGACCTCTATGGCTTGTGTCATCAGGTACTTATGACTTCTGAGGCAAACTCCTTGGCATGTATCTTATGACAGTTTTAGTGACTATGCTATTTATAACTGGATTTTCTTTTATTTGATGTCGTATTGATTGCATTACTAAGTACCCTTAAATCTGACCTGTGCGACTCGGCGCTTTCAAATATGGCACGTATGGCACTCCATAACTGGCTCTCATAGAGGTGTCACTAGGCACTCCATAATTGGCTCTCACAGAGGTGTCACTAGGCACTCTATACAACTGGCTCTCATAGAGGTGTCACTGGGCACTCTATAACATGCACTCATAGAAGTGTCACTGGGCACTCTATAACTGGCTCTCATAGGGGTGTAACCAGGCACTATATAACTGGCTCTCATACAGGTGTCATTAGGCACTCTATACAACTGGCTCTCATAGAGGTGTCACTAGACACTCCATAACTGTCTCTCATAGAGGTGTCATTAGACACTCCATAACTGGCTCTCATAGAGGTGTCACTAGGCACTCCATAACTGGCTCTTATACAGTTTGTGTCACGAGGCACTCCATAACTAGTGTCACGAGGCACTCCAGTATTACAGATATAGTGTACTATACCACTGTATGCAAGTATCCAATATATGTAACTGCAATACACAGGTATCTATCATAAACGAGGAAGAGAGAAGACAAACCCGCAGTAAAGAAGATAAAGAAAAAGCTGACATGGATAATAGTGAGTTGCTGTCGCTATGCATATGCAATGTGTGTAGTATGCGTGTAGTATGCGTGTAGTTCAGTATGTTCAGCTACAGCTTTTAAAATCTTGGAATTGAAACCACGTGCTGGATTTGAACTCACGAAGATTGCAACTACAGGTTTGTTACCCAATCATCTAACCACGAGTCTACGAAGGCTTTTATGATTTATAGCTCTCGCTATATACTGCCTAAGCCCTTTTCTCGATTTCATTTGCTAAATGATGTATTAATTGAAACTATCAACTCTATAAAACACCAATCTTCTTCGTCCTCGCTGTACTAGGGCTAATTTTCTTTTTCACAAAACGATATCAACAATAATTTCTCTCGAAATTGTTCTGTTACTATCTTTTGATGATGATGCTTTTGATGATTTTTTACCAGGCAGTGATTGCATTAGATAGTTACTATGGGTTTCTATACTTCTATACGTCTATACGATATTTTCACCTCATGATGCCAACACTGAAACGAATGAAAATCATAAAATTGCATTCCAAATAATTTTTCATTGTACTTGCAGCAGAACAGACTATATTTGCCACTAATGATTTTACATTTAAACACCTTTACAGATTTATTTTTCCTCCTAATTTATTTCAAAAAAGACTTCTTTCATGATATAAAATTTAAAAGTTATAGCTGTTTAAAAACCTTTACAATTGTTTTCTTTTTTCTCTTAATTCTTTTGAGCTGCACAAAAAACACTTTTCTCATGATATGAAGTTTGAAAGTTAGCATGGTATATGTTAAATAAAAATAAAATTAGAACAGAAGAAAAAAATAGAACAGGCCCGTAACAGCTCTGCTCTCTAGCACAAATGTTCAGGCTTATATAGCGGGTAGGCTCCGCCTCTCGTTCTGCTTGGCTGGGCTTGACCTGGCTCGGCCCTGGCTTGGCTCTACTCGGCTTGGCTTGGCTCAGCTCTGACTGGCTTAACTCTCACCTCATTATTCTGCCTCACTGAGCACAGCCCGGCTCGGCTTAGCTCAGCCCTAGGCTCAGCTCTCAGTGGATCACATTCCACAACACTCTCCCCTTCATTGGTGACCACGGTCTCCAATCTAGCCCTTGGGAGAGAGCCTACGGTAGCCACGTGGCAGACCTCCTCTTCTCCTGTCAGGGTTCTGTCCAGGTCTTCCACATCTGTGTCTGAGGCAGCTGCCCCGGGGCACCTCGTGCTGGCCTCGGCGGCCGCCTTCTCTCACTCCCGATCTCCCTGGTCTGCTGCCACACCGACTGGCTTCGGTGCACTTAGGGCTTCCTCAGCTTCTTTCAAGCTCCTGGTGCCCAAAGCCAATAGTTCTGGCAAAGATGCAACACATGCGTCATCCAAGTTCTCTAACAAACTGAGGGCGTCCGGGGTGAGCGAGTGCTTCAACAGAAAGGCCCTGGTAGCGGCCGTGAGAACTACCTGGTTGTCCTCTTGTCCCACCTCCGGGTCGTTTGCCGGTGACTCCATTGAGCAGCACACCCCGTTCCCGTAGCGGTCCAGCCTTCTAGTAGTCCGGGCCGGCCTTGGGTTGTGGCGGACAGGTTCCGATGAAGTCTCTGGTGTCGGAGCCGTTCCAGTCTCCTCTGGGTTTGATTTCGGTACTCCCGGAACTTCTTTTAGTGGGACCGGATTGGCTTCTACCGAACTTGGAGAGCGTCCTTGGCCTCCCTGGCGTTCTCCTTTCTCCGGTCCGGCTGGGTTTTCTCCCGGAGTTACCTCCTTCCCTTGCTTTTCAGCAGCCTCCAGCAGCCACCTTTCCCAGTTGGGGGGCGGCATTATCGGCACAGGGTCCACTCTGGCTTTTTCCTGCTTTTTCTCCGGCCTGCTGTGTCGAGCTCCCTTCATGTTGGGACCTCTCCTTGGCTCCAGAGTGGCTGGGGTCTGTCCAAACCTCTCTGGGCAAGCATGATAGGGTTTTAGCCTTCCTTCGCTCTGGATGGAAGACTGGCCCTGCCGTTCCACCAGATATGTGTGGTTCCCCCAGGCCTTCAGGACCTGGTATGGTCCCACGAACTTCGCCTGCAGCTTGAGATTTTCTCCCCGTCTCCGGCGTTTATTCGTGAGCCATACCTTGTCGCCTGGGGCGTACAGTGGTGGCTCTTCCCTGTCTTCTTGCCGCACCTACATCTGGCTTTGCCATAGCGCCTCGTGCACTGTCTGCAGTTTCCGCTGCACCTCCAGAGCGTGCTTGTGGGCAAGAAAGAACTCGGTCGGTGGGGAGTGGCTTTCCAGCTGGTCTGGCACCCTCAGCTCCCGTTCCAACATTAGCATGTTGGCCATTTCTCCAGTCGTGGAGTGGGGGTGCCTCTGTATGCCTTCATCAGCTGGGGGAGCAGTAGGTCTCACTCGTCCTGTCCCCGAGCCAGGAGCAGCGCCCTCAAGGAGTCTTCGAGTCCCTGGTTATTCCGCTCCACGATTTCGTTTGCCTGTGTATGATACGGAGTCGTGTGGGTCTTGTCCACATTCCAGAGTTGGCACAGTTTGGCCATCAGTTGGCTCCCGAACTGTGCCCCCTGGTCTGTGTGGATCTGCTCGGACAGTCACAGGTAGCAGAAGACTCGCTCATCCAGTGCGTTGGCGACCACCAGGGCCGTAGCGTCAGGTAGTGCCAATGCGTCCTGCCACCGGCTGAAGGAGTCGGTGAGAACCAGCACCCACTTGTTCCCCCTTGGCGTATCAGGAAATGGCCCCACCAGATCCACGGGCACCTTCTGCCAGGGTCGTCTTGCGTAGAGCCTCCTTTTTCCTCCGGCCGCCTTTGTCCCTCCATGCGTTGTGGCCTGGCACACCTCGCAACTCTTGACGTGCCGTCTGACTGTGGACGTCAGTCCGGGCCAGTACCACGTCAGTTGGAGGCGACTTAACCTTCTTTCCTACCCAAGAGTGAGCCAGGGCGTGCATTTGCCTTACCGTGGTTTCCCGCATGGCTGGGGGCAGATGGCGCACCATCTGGCACGGCCCTGCAGGGCCACGCGTGCTTCCAGCACGCCATCCTGTCGTATGCGCAGAGAGCCCCACATGTGATGCAGGATGTCCAGCTCTCTGCTCCCGGCCTTCTTGTGTTCTGCGGGCACCTCTCCTGTGGCGATGGCATGGTACATGATAGCCACTGGTCCCTGTCCGATAGCCTGTGTCTTTGCCAGTTCGCCCTTTGGTCTTGTCACTCCTGGCAGGGCTGATAGTCCCTCGGAGGAACCTCCGGCACCCAGGTTCAATCCCGCCACTGTTGGAGTGGGAGTCCCGTGCGGGTTGCCGGCCGGCCCCCTGGGTTGTGCGGCGTTGCCCAGGGTCGATCTCGCTTTATCGAGGGCAAGAGTCCCATCCAGGCAACTGGTCGGTACCCACGCGGCTAACGGCCCTTGTTCCCTTGCCAACTCCTTCCGTGAGGGGCCCCCATCTCTCTGTTCAATGCTCGCGCATTGCCGGCAATCCTCGCAGGTTTGTCTGCTCAATCCATCTGCATTCCCGTGGCGAGTCCCTGACCGGTGCTCCAGGATGTAGCGGAACTCCGCCAAGATCTCAAGCCACCAGGCTACTTGGTTTGAGGGTTACCTCTTCCGGCATAGCCACCGGAGTGACTCGTGGTTCGTTCGTAGGAGAAACTCCTGGCCATACAGATACAGCCGAAAGTCCTTGACCGCCTTCACTACCGCAAGTAGCTCCCGTCGAGTGACACAGTAATTGTGTTCCGAGGGGGTGAGGGTCTTGCTGTAATAGGCAATGACCCTCTCGCAGCCCTCCTGTACTTAAGACAGCATGGCCCCCATTCCACATCCGCTGGCATCTGTGTCCAGGATGTACTGCCTCCGAGGATCCGGATAGCCCAAGATCGGGGCGGTGCTGATGCTCTCCTTCAGCGTGTTGAAAGCGGCCTGTTCTTCCTCCGTTCATCTCCAGGGCTCTCCTTTTGCAGTCAGTCGGTGCAAGGGGTGCGCTATAATTGCGAACTCCGGGATATATTGCCGGTAGTAGCCAACCGTCCTGAGGAATCCTTGGAGTTCCCTCACTCCGCTCCGCGCGGACTCGGCCACTTGGCGACTGCCTCCACCTTGTCGGGGTCTGTAGAGACTCCATCCTGGCTTACTATGTGACCCAGGTAGCGGACCTGAGATTGCAATAGCTTGCACTTAGACTGCTTCAGTCCGACCTTGTGGAGTTTCTGGAAGACCTCCAGCCGATGTAGATGCGTATCGAAATCCGGGGCGATGACGATAATATCATCCAGATATAGCAGCAGCATTCTCTAGTGGAGGCTATGCAGAATGCGTTCCATGAGTCTTTGGAAAGTGGCGGGGCGGATGTCAGTCCGAAAGGCAACACTTTCCATAGTCCGGACCGTGTCGAGAAAGCCGACTTCTGCGCCTCTGCATCCAGGGGTACCTGCCAATACCTGCTCACCAGGTCGAATGTGCTAAAATAGCGACTCCCAGACACGGCATCCAGGCTGTCGTCAATTCTGGGTAGCGGATAGGCATCCTGCTCCGTGACGGCGTTGAGACGCCGGTAGTCAATACAGAAGCGCCACTTCCCATCCTTCTTCCGGACCAACACCACGGGGGAGCTCCAAGCTCCTCCGGCTGGCTCGATGAGCCCTCGTTTGAGCAGATCCTGGACCTGCCTCTCGGCCTCTGTCTCCTTCTCCAGTTCGAGTCTGTGAGGGGGTTGTTGGATTGGCGAGTGCCCTCTTTAAGCGGAATAGAATGTTCCACCTCCGAGGTCCTTCCCACGTTGTCGTCATCTGTACTGATCACTGTGGCATACCGACGCAGCGAGGATGCCAACCTTGACGTTTGTCCCATGTCCTCACAGTTCAGCCGGGCCGCCTGGAACAATTTATCAAGGTGAGCCGGCACTCCATTGATTGAAGTCGGACCGGCATCACACAAGAAGGGATCGTCCTCCTCGACCTGTGGGGTCTCCACTCTCGTGTAAGTGCCGATAGTGGCTCCGGACCGGAAGGTAAAAGGTCGCTCCGTAGTGTTCATGCAGCGGGTGATGACCTGTCCTTTAGGTCCCGGTTGGTTCTGGCTACTGGAGGTCCATGGGAAATTTCCTTGATTAGTCCCATGGGGCAATAGTTCCGCGCGATGATGCGACAGTGTATCACCATCTCTGTCCGGGTGGGAACCACTACCCCCCTTATCACCTGTACTTTGCTCTGTAGCAGCCACCCATGCCGGTCCGTGCAGACTAGCTGTCTGCCATCCACTCGGACCACCGGTTGCTCAAATTCGAGAGCGCATTGATGGGCCACGAAAAACGGCATTCCGAGTATGGCATCTTCGCTCAGTCGGCTAACTACGAAGACTTCCTCTGTCTTCACATCCCTCAAGCGGATAGTCAGACGAATTATCCCATAGAAGGGGAGCTGTGTCCCATCAGCCAATAGTCCGTGGCTGTCACTTTCCTCGAGTCGGTCTCGCACGGCTCCTGGCAATCGGTCAAATATTTGTTTATTGATCAGATTGGTGGTGCATCCGGTGTTCAACAGGAACTGGATGGGCCACCCCTTGTGCCCTGGTGGTATCCTCCAGGACATCCTCCGTGAGGCCTGAGAGGCTTCCTTTTCCGTGGTGGGGCGAGGTCGGTCCCTCGGGCTGTCCCATGTCCGGAGTAAATCTGCTGTTCCCGTGATTGCCACCCCCAAGGTGGAGAAGGGGTTGGCCTTGCCGCTTTTAAGGCAGGCTTTCGACTGTCTGGTCCAGTAGGGATGGTTCTCAGTGTCTGGGGTGGAGGGGATTTGGGGGCCACCTTCCTGCGTTTCGGGTTACATCCCTGCCGTTTGCACGAAGGGGTGTAGGCTGTGTCCGGGACAGGGGGCTGTCCAGACTAGTCTCGCCCAAGGGTTGGTAATAGTTCCGTGTCACCACAGGCCCTTACTGTGCATGAACTTCCCTTGGCCTAGTCCTTGCTGGTTGAGACCAGCCGTCGAGTCCCGCGAAATCCTATTGTATTTCCATGTTTGCTTGGCCTTGACACAGCCAGTAGTCGGAGTTACTGCTGTGGCCGTTCATTTCCTGAAGCCAGTTTGGTGTGGCGAGGGCAATTTTTTCGTCCGTGCCCCGGTTGGCCACATCCCCAGCAAAGAGTAGCTGGCTGGCTCCTCCTCTCGGTTTAAGTGTGAATCTGCTCCTGGAGCCGTTCCACCTTGTCCGCGAGAGTTTAGACCAGCCGGGCTAGTTGTCCTATAACATCGATCTTGGCCAAGTTCACCTGGTTAGAGGCTCCTCCTTCCAGGGCTCGTACTGAAAATCCTGTGGGTCTACACTCGCCTCCTTGAATTTGGAAGTAGTAATTCCCGGCCCGTACAGCGTCTGCCAGTGTTGGCGTAGGTACAGCCAACAGATGTCACTGCAAGGTAGGGTCTCTCAGCGAGCTGCAGAAGGTCTCCATAGCCATGCTATTTCGGTGGCGATTTGGTAGGTCCCCGTACGCAATGTGCACCAACCTCTCGACCTCCATAGTATGCTCCTGCGGCGTCGTCCCTTCCTCTTGCCTAAAGGTGTTGAGCTGGCTTTGCGCCTGCCTGGCGTATAGCCCGAATCTTGCCTGGAGGGCATTGAAAATGGCCTCCTGGTCATCGGCCCACCCGCAGTCCTCAGCCTGTTCACCCAGTGCTTCCCAGAAGTACAATAGCGTTGCTCCGTCCGTCCACTGGTTAGCGTCGGCTACCTCTGTGAAGCGAGTGATAAAATACTCCAAATCTCCTTTCCCAGTATACTGGGGAGTCCTGAAGCGTGGTGCCGGTTTCTGAGCTCTTGGCATCAGTGACACCCGCTCTAGTGCCTCGACTAGTCGGCCGGGTCCTGGATCAGCACTCCTGGCTCTCCTGCGCTTCCAGTAGGTTTCTGCTTTTCTCCCAGAGCAGTGCCTCTGTGTCTGCCGCCGCTGGCTTCTTTCTGGGTTTCTTCCCATAGGAAGTTCTTTCAGTAGGAGCACGCCGCTTCCTCAGGCAAGTCCTGTCGGAGCCCTCAGTAGGTTTCTGCTCCTGGAGCAGTGCATCTACTGTGTCCGATTGGCAGGCTTTCCACAGCTCTTTTTGGGTTTCTTCCGGTAGGAAGTTCTTCCAGTAGGAGCTTGCTGCCTCCTCAGATAAGTCCTGTCGGAGCCTTCAGTAGGTTACGCTCCCAGAGCAGTGCATCTACCGGGTCCGATTGGCAGGCTTTCTACAGCTCTTCCTGGGTTTCTTCCGGTAGGAAGTTCTTCCAGTAAAAGATTGCTGCCTCCTCAGATAAGTCCTTTCGGAGTTTTTAGTAGGTTTCTGCTCCCAGAGCAGTGCATCTACTGAATCCGATCCTGTAGGGCTTTCCACAGCTGTCTCTCTGGGTTTCTATCTGCTGCCAGGAAATTCTTCCAGTAGGAGCGGTGTCGCCGTTTTTTCATGCAGCCCAGTTCATCCAGAGTCCAGTGATCCAGGTGCGAGTCCTGTGGTAGAGTTCTTGGGATCGTTACCAATCCCACCGCTGCCAGCAGTGTAAAGGTTTTGTGCGACCTTCACTTCTCCTCCACTAGTACAAGACTCGGTGCATGAGTTTATACTAGTGCTGGGCACGAGTACTCTAAAGTCGGTTTAGACCCGCCCCCTTTTTTTCGGGTTTTTCCGAGTATCGGGTAGCTAGTAGTGCTAGGCTCGGGTATTTCTTTGCCTACGGGTTTTTCGGGTATCGGGTTTGTTGATATGGATTTTATGTTTAAATTTTCTAAACAGACTTATCCTCAAATTTACAAAGCAACTATAGTTTTTTTTAATTTATTTATTATTTTTCACAGCTTTTATCGGCTGACATTCGTACTCGCAGGGTTAACAGTCAAGATAGTCTGGGGGCCACAGGGCATTTTCGTGTTAACAAGTGGCGGAAAATAGGGTCTATGGTAGCTTAATATTTAAGCATGTTCTTAACCTAGTCATTATTAGTCTGGTCTCCTACTGCTATTTTAGTTGATAAGCTAGGAGTAATTGGATATTAAACGTTGAGTAGTAATACAAAAATAAAATTTTTCTTACGCCGTGTGCAGTCAGTTTAACCAGCTAATCAGAGCTGTAGACCTACATTTACGGGCTATTAAATTACCCCGATAGTAATTAGGTTTGTAGTATGTCTCCGATCAGCCGAGAGATTCATCCGCGTTGGTAGTAACAAGCGAAAACTGTAATTCACTATTTATACCGATTTCCCAAGCTATCTATCATGGATTGTATAATTCACCATAATCAAATACCACAGTCTAATGGATAGAGAGTTGTTTAACGAACTAACACGCTCAACACTGCATCTTTATGGCCAGCCTCATTCTACAAGTCTAGCCGATGCCAGATACAGGTTGTTCTCACCAAGGGCATCTTATGAGAAAACCCTTCCACCAAGAGGCTTCTCTCCGTCAGCATTTAATGAGGATCGATTACCAAGCAGCATTATGGCAGTGGGCAGCTCAGCCATTAATCATGCCACCAGATCCCACAAACCCTGGTTAGAGTAAAGACGATGATGGGAATTCTGTGCAATGCTTTCCTAGTGAGCACAGAGCTATTCCCAGGCAGTTTCTCTAATGGACCAGTTGCCCATGCAAAAAGAGTTTGTACAAGACTACCCGTGCCCAGCACTAGTTTATACATATATTTCTGCTTAGTTCATAAGTTGTACAAGAATGATCAAGTAACAGGCAATGAACAGGCCCAGAACAGCTCTGCTCTCTAGCACGCATGTTCAGGCTTATATAGCGGGTAGGCTCCGCCTCTCGTTCTGCTTGGCTGGGCGTGACCCGGTTCGGCCCTGGCTTGGCTTGGCTCTACAGTAATACTTCAACTTACGAGTGCTCCAACGTACGAGAAACTTGAGATACGAGCCAGCTTTCAAGCAAGTTTTAGCACTAACATACGAGCCATGTTTGAGATACGAGCACTTGAGTCAGTTGCCAAGTATGCCGGAGGTGTTTTATGAGAACAGCATCACTCTGTATTTTTCAACTGCTCAGGTTATACTTTTGTACGGTGTTTTTTTGTGCACGATTTTCTGTGCAGAATTATGTGAATTTAACGTAGGCCTACTGTGCGTAGACCAAAAGTTTGCCAGTAAAATGAAAGATAATACAAAGAAAAAGCAAATGATAACAATTGATATTAAACGGAAAAATATTGAAAAATATGCGAAACGTGTATGCGTGATTGAGCTAACTCGGCAATATGACAGAAATAAATTCATAATTATCAAACAGAAGGATTATATTCAGGGCATTTAGTTCGCAAAAGGACTAACCATAGTTTCTAAACGGTGCAGCGATCTTTACGACCGCTGATGGCATTGGACAAACAATTGGCCGGTGACAGCGTAACTGAAACGATGCTATGTGAAAAGGCCGGCGCTATCTATCCAAACTGTTTAATAGACATTCGGACAAGCTGGCTAGTGGTCATGCATTAACCATTTGTGACTGCACCTGTGTTAGTCCTATTCGCAACATGTTGCAAGGGCGACAAAGGCAAACGTCCTTAGATAGGTTTATCTTAAAACTGCCGGCTAGTCGTGAAAGCGAAAAAAAAACTTCAAACTATAAACGCCGAAGAAATTTTAATTACGTTTAGTTGAAAATGAAAGTTTGCTTTTAGGTTTGCTTCTAAGTGTGTCTTTGAACACTTTGATAAAATCCAAATTTATCAAAGTCAAATGTTGTAATGAAGGATAACTTATATCTCCCTCCCTGGCAAACGCGAGTGTTAACTGCTATTGTAGGCCTATGTATTTAATTTTACATTTTAATTAACCACATTTCCTTGCATTATTTTTGTTTGTTGTTTTTTGAAAGCATGTAGTATGTAAGGACAATAACCAACATGTTCTTTCTGTTACAATATCTTGTTTTGAGTGTTTTATTTGCTTTTTTTAGAGTATGGAAACCAATCAATATATATTTAATTGTTCTATATATAAATAAATTGCACCAACATGCGAGTAAATTGACATACGAGCTCAGTCTCGGAACGCATTAAGCTCGTAAGTTGAAGTATGACTGTACTCCGCTCGGCTTGGCTTGGCTCAGCTCAGCTCTGACTGGCTTAACTCTCACCTCGTTATTCTGCCTGACTGAGCACAGCCTGGCTCGGCTTAGCTTAGCCCTAGGCTCAGCTCTCAGTGGATCACATTCCACAACACTATCTATTGCTTTCAATTACCCTGCGATGAAATGGCCTGTGGTCTGCTTTGCAATTTGTAGAATCTTTCAAGTTTATATTTAAATTTGAAGGCATATTTTCATTTTATAACTCTTTAACAATGTAGCATACAAACTCATTACACTCATTGATATATTTGCTACAGTTTGCAGCCAAACCTAGTTTTGTATGTGCAATAAAAAAGGAGTTCTGAGCATCGATCCATTGTAAGCCGAGTTAAGATAACAGCAAGGACGTTATCAAATAACATGCTACAAATCTGCAGATTTATAAGTTATCTAATGATAATCTATCAAATGCTGCAAATGTATATTTTCAACAACAAGTGACATAACTGAACCATACTTATAATATATGCAGAAACACAAATTAACATTTTTGAAACAACAATATTTGCATCATTTGCTCGACCAATTGTGTTCTGATTGATTCTTTCGATGAAACAAACATTTTTTTGTTGCTTGTCTATATTTTCCACAGTATCTTTCAACCTCGACTCTTTTTCTGCGCAGCAGAACTATTTGATATCTGCGTCCAAACAATTTTTCCAGCAATGCATAACTTTTAGGCAAATTTATTTCGCACAAATAATGATAAACTTTTAGCCGGATGGGTTGTAAGCACAACTCTTGGCCTAAAACTGATCATTCATATACCGTACATGGACACGTACACGGTATATGCACGGCAAAATATTCAGACCACATTGAGCAAGGAACTACTATAAATCTGATACAGTCAATAATTATTTCTATGGTGTTGCTTTCAAAGTTTTAACAAAAAAACTGAAAAGCTTTGAAGTTAAAAAACAGACTTGGATGCGAATGGAGTTAACTAAAGAATTAATTTTTGTTGATGTAACCTAGTCATTATTGTAAAGATCAAAGAATGTCTAGGTGACGGTCAAATGGAGGTGATGTTCAATTAAAGATTGACGCTGTATTTTTCAACCTTTTATAGTCGCGGTCAAATAGAGGTGGTGTTCAAATAAAGGTGGCGTTCAATTAGAAGTTTTACGGCAAGTTCCACACTATTATGCTCATGTATAATGATTCAAGGCACAAACCTATCATCAGAATCGATCAGATTTAGACTAGAAATAGTGTGTAAGAATTATAAGAGCTCAGGTGGGGGTTGGCTAAACATGAACACTTGAAAGCCTTGTGTGTTAAGGCATCCATTTCATGCCTTAACTATTGCATTGAATTATTAACTGGATCAAGTTTTTAAAGAGCAAGTTAGGGAAGTACTTGATCAACCATGTATAATAACTTTCTAATCCATAGAAAAGCCTTTCACACATTGCACTATGAATGGTGCTAAAATTGTTTTCCTACAGGTTTAGGACATGAATGAAGGTTGCAATAGGTTTACAATAATTTACGGATAGACGTATGTGTAAGTATGCATATGTAGGTATGTGTATGTAGGTATGCGTATGTAGGTATGCGTATGTAAGTGTGTGTATGTAAGTATGCGTATGTAAGTATGCGTATGTAAGTATGCGTATGTAAGTATGCGCATATATGTGTGCGTATGTAGGTATGCGTATGTAGGTATGCGTATGTAAGTATGCATGTGTAGGTATGCGTATGTAGGTATGCGTACATAGGTATGCGTACGTAAGTATGCATATGTAAGTATGTGTATGTAAGTATGCGTATGTAAGTATGCGCATGTATGTGTGCGTATGTAGGTATGCATATGTAGCTATGCGTATGTAGGTATACGTATGTAGGTATGCGTACGTAAGTATGCATATGTAAGTATGTGTATGTAAGTATGCGTATGTAAGTATGCGCATGTATGTGTGCGTATGTAGGTATGCGTATGTAGGTATGCATATGTAGGTATACGTATGTAGGTATGCGTATGTAGGTATGCGTACATAGGTATGCGTACGTAAGTATGTGTATGTAGGTATGCGTACGTAGGTATGCGTATGTAGGCATGCGTATGTAGGCATGCGTATGTAGGCATGCGTATGTAAGTATGCGTATGTAGGTATACGTATGTAGGTATGCGTATGTAGGTATGCGTATGTAGCTATGCGTATGTAGGTATACGTACGTAGGTATGCGTACGTAAGTATGTGTACATAGGTATGCGATTGTAGGTATGCGTATGTAGGTATGCGTATGTAGGTATGTGTATGTAAATATGTGTATGTAAGTACGTTAGAACCTCAGGTCTCCAACGCTTCGGTTCTCGACCAACTCGGTTTTCGACCAAACAATTGGAAATTTGTTCGTCTTGGATCTCGACCGTAAACTCGGTTCTCGACCAAACCGGAGCATGCGCATTTGAATTAAACATTTGGAGCAGCTCCGGAAACAGCATGTTTATACGTTTAAAGACGTTATCATGAGCCACTTTCGGAAGGTTCTCAAACAAAGGGAGAAGTTTCGCGTCATAAATTCTTTACAAAAAGAAGCCATTTGGGAGGACGTCGCCTCTGCGGAAAAGATTTTCTAGGGACACAACTCCTCCAGTCGAGTTACCCTAAACTATTTGGAGGATGATTCTTCTTCAAAGATGTGAAGTAAACGTGCCATTGCTGTTTCTATTTTCTTTTTCACACGATTTTTTATGTAACTGATCTGTTTCATTTTTTTGCTGTTTCCTTATCAATTTCTGCGATTTTTGGTATTGTATCGTAACCTTTAATGTTTTCGATGTTTTAAGAGCAAAACATACGAAATTTTTACTTTTTGTTTTCTTTTTTCATCATCATAGATCACATAGATTCATAGATTCATCACATAGATCACATAGATTCATAGATTCATCACATAGATCATCATAGATTCATAGATTCATCACATAGATCATCATAGATTCATCACCATTTTTATTTATAGTATGCAGTGTACAGTACAATTTATGGTGTAAAATGTTAAAAAATACTTTATCGAAAGTTGTTAAATCGACTTGAAACGGATTAAAACTTACATACATTAATTCTAATGGAAAAACTTGTTTCGGATCTTGAACAACTCGGTTTTCGAACAACCTTCTGGAACATATTGTGTTTGAAAACCGAGGTTCCACTGTATGTGTATGTACGTGTGTGTATGTAAGTAAATGGGTTGTATCACAATATAAGTGAGTGGATCGACTTTACTCTGCTAATTGGGTTACTAAGACCTTACTGAATATAAATTGCTTTTCTATTTTGTTGTTTGCGTTAACAACACATTAATTTAAACTGCTCAAGAGAACTATAGAGAAGTGCTTTAATAAAACATTATGTAGATTTACACTGCAGGTTCTCTTACACTACATGACCAATTTAAATGCGCTAGACAATCAGGTCGACGTTGCTGGAAATATCCATGTGTAACCATAGTCCTGCTGCCCTGTAATATCTCATAGAGATATGAATAGTATATGGCATTGTATATGTCATTGTATATGTCATTGTATAGGGCATTGTATATGGCATTGTTAGCTTTATGAGTTAACTAAATGATTTCAGGTGTGAAAGAAAAGATTCGGCCACTAAACAATATGAACTGTCTGTACCAACAGCTTTGTGACAGGTTTAAACAGTGTATCTCTCTGCCTGGTAAGCAATTACATGTATGACATTATTTTATACTCTGATTTGTCATAGAGCACATGTCTTACTCGGGATTGTCAGTATATGTGTATAGTTAGCTTGCTATTCTTCATCCATTCTCATTGTAATTACTAATTTAAACATAGTTTTCGTAATAGTCAGGGTAGCTAACTCCCGTTATTCGTGTCTCAACTCATTGAAGCTGGTGCTCAATAATTGTGTTGCTACAAGAAGTGCTCTTGGACGTGTCAACCTGTACAGCACTAGTTGTACCATTTATTAGAGAAATCTTAAATGTTATATGATATGATATGACTATGATATGATATAATTGATGTGCTTTAAATGTTAAGGGCCACTATTAAATTCTCAGCGAGCCGTGTTAACTACATAGGATGCCCTTGTTGCAAAGGTTTAGAGTTTAGGGTTGCTATTAGAGTTTCCCCAATTTTGGTATCGGTATCGGTGCCGATATAGGTGTCAAGTATCTGAATCGGTATCGGCCGATCTTTTCTTAAAAATTCTGAAACTTCAGATACTTTTTACAGATCAACTATTTTGCAGAAAACAGTATTTTAGACTGTTACACTGACAAAAATCATCAGCTGCAAGTTCCTTACTTTTACCTAATGACTTCCGGGCCTGCCACACTATTTATTTTATGTCTATAGCCTGATCAACATCAACACAGCCGAGGAACATTTTTGCTTTAGTTAGGACGTAATATCAAAGTGTGGTATTTCCGCAATTACAGGGATAGGATTTATTGCAGTTAATCACGAACAAGATAACAAAGATGGGAAACAAGAATGCAGTGTAATATTTCCATTTACTACCATTACGAAAGTAATTTAAGCAGTCGATGCATCAAGTTATCTATCACTCTCTTGATTCTGATGATACAATGTATCGTTTGTATCATACATAATGCGGTAACTTCAGTGGCTTATCGGTATTTAGCCTGTCCTTCATCATGTGTGGCAAGTGAGTCCCTCTTCAGTATGATTGGCTACATTGATAGTGATAGAAGAGACTTCTTACTGAGAGAATTGAATCACTTATGGTAATTGAAAGAAAAATTGATTTGCTCTAAACTGGTACAGGCACAGCAGTTTGTTCAGCAATAGAAGAGAGACTTAATTATCACAGAGAAAGCTGTACCACTAACAGTAATTACCTTTATTAATTATAAATTACCCTACAGGATGAATTTATTTCCGGAGTTAAATTTCGCGAAAATTGCCATTTTATGCATATTCGTGGATTAATTTATTCACGGCTGAAAACTGTCACTCTCTATGAAGAGTTAACTCTATTACGTCTACCAATAGAGTGAACCCTACGCATGCGCGCATTGCGTGTTTCGTTTTCTATTTAGCTTACAATTATGGGTGGATTGTGCTAAGCTATAAATTTTTTGCTGCGTTTAGAGGTTTTCACGAATGTTCATAGATTTGGAGGCCTTTGATGAACCAACAATTTGTGGTAAGTAATGAGCTTTTTCAAAAACATTTACTAAGTTAGTTGAATTTTACTTTGGTTCTTCGGTAAAACGCAATATTTATTTTTTCCATCCCTATTGCTTCATAATTTGTTTTAGTGTGAGAGAGATTTTTCATCATACATGCAAGCGCAACGACTGCAAGGGTGGTATATGTCGTTCTTAGAAGATCACCAATCATTCAGGAAGGTCTGGAAATTGAGGTAGAAGTGACCACAGGTACTTACGAGGAGAATATATCTGTTTTAAAAAAAGAACAAAAACACCTTTACGAGCACAAATCTTTGGCCAACCGGTAGAACTTTGCAATAGTAAGCCACGATGAGAGTTCTGATGATAACTTCCTTACCAGGCATGTAGTAGTGAGGAAATCGCCTTTAACATCTACCCAAAACAGTGACAGTGATATAGAGCTGCTATTACCAAAATAACTAGTCAGAGAGCACCATTACACGCTAGTATTCACTTATCAAGAGTATCAGTTAAATTTTATTGCTCTAGACAACTGCCATATAGACTAAACTGTTTAAATTTACTCCATTCATCGTTTGTAAAATTTTATTTATATGTATTTGAAATAATTTATTTGTACACTCAAGTTTGTAATAAATTATAATATATCTATACATGAAATAAAATATATAATTGAATCATGTTTGTTGCAGCGATATCAAGGAGTTGTTGTCGATAAAGGGGTCTAGGTTGACTGGTTGCTTCTCTGCCAATATTCCTGCCTTGATGAATATTACTACTTGTCTCTAGTTTTTGTAATCGGAGTAGGTTGTTTTATTCTCAATCTGCAGTAAACAGAAAAAACAAAAAAGAAAAAATATTAATAAGTGTTAAGGAAGTACAAAAACAATAGCTGAAGTATTTAATGAAAGCGATCAGTTTTTAAACAAAATAATTAACTAATGCAGTTAATTATGGAAAAACGTATTTGCACTGCAAATCAAATACATACCATAATGTCCAGATCAGAATCATGATCGTCCTCAACTTCGGTATTAGAGATTGATGGGGTTGATTTCAATGTAAAAAGACTAGGAGAGATTTTTTTGCGATGACGAAGCCATGCCGAATAACTTATGAAAACCTTGAATAATTTTGTAAAGTTTGATGCAATGGCAATAAAACTCGAAACCCGGCGATGATTTTAAAGAAGTTTTGGAACTCGGCTTCATTTAGTACTTCTGCCTAGCGGCGATTTTCACGATGACGCCATTCTGCATATCTTGTGACAACCTTGAATAATTTTGTAAAGAAATGTGATGCATTGGCAATGGTGTTAGCTCAAAGCCCAGGCAATGATTTTAAAAATGTTCTGGAACTCAACTACGTTTAGTATTTATATTAAAAACTAGTCTAGCAGCTAGTTTTTAATTTGATGCAGTAGTTATTCTCCCTTGTGATTAAAAATAGAACTAATTATTCATGGAATTTAATAATTCGCAGAATTAACTGTTCGCAAAATCGCAAATTTTTATAATTAACAAATATTTTCATCCTGTGGAGTACAAGAAACATGGACTGTTTTGTTACTACATGCATGGTATGTCAGTATGTGAATATGTATTTTTTCCATAAATACAAACAAATAATTACCTTAATATTTATATTTTCTTTGCATTAAATTTATATTTGCATAATGAAATGAACAATTATCTATTCAACACAAAAGATCTGAATCGGATATTTTTTAATAAGAATCGGTATATTGGATCGGTATCTGAATCGGCTGGTGAATTTACAATCGAGGCATCTTTAGTTGCTGTGCCATGCTTTCTATAGCAATGAAGTAGCCTTGTTCTTTTGACTTGGTTTATCAAGCTTATATCTATCGCAGATATTATTATATCTCAGATATTATTATATCTCAGATATTATTATATCTCAGATATTATTATATCTCAGATATTATTATATCTCAGATATTATTATATCTCAGATATTATTATATCTCAGATATTATTATATCTCAGATATTATTATATCTCAGATATTATTATATCTCAGATATTATTATATCTCAGATATTATTATATCTCAGATATTATTATATCTCAGATATTATTATATCTCAGATTTTATTATATCTCAGATATTATTATATCTCAGATATTATTATATCTCAGATATTATTATATCTCAGATATTATTATATCTCAGATATTATTATATCTCAGATATTATTATATCTCAGATTTTATTATATCTCAGAAATTATTATATCTCAGATTTTATTATATCTCAGATATTATTATATCTCAGATGTTATTATAGCAAGGTTAACAAAATCTGTGATGCTTCTGTTAAAGGTAGTTTTGTTAGACAACTGGTACTTTAACTGGTTTTGACAACTGGTTCTGTTAGACAATTGGTACAAATTTATATTGCGACACGTGAACAAGTGCCATGTACCGATTCTATCAGCTTGCATGCAGTATTTGATCGCACTCAGTATTCGGTCGCACGCAGTATTCAGTTGCGCGCAGTATTCGTTTGCGTGCAGTATTCAGTCGCACGCAGTATTTGGTCACACGCAGTATTTGGTCGCACACAGTATTCGGTCGCACGCAGTATTCAGTTGCGTGCAGTATTTGTTCGCCCGCAGTATTCGGTCGCACGCAGGATTCGGTCGCACGCAGTATTCGTTCGCGAGCAGTATTCGGTCGTGCGCAGTGTTCGGTCGCACAATGTGTTCGGTCGTACGCGGTATTCGATCGCACGCAGTATTCGGTCGCACACGGTATAAGGTCGCACGCGGTATAAGGTCGCACGCGGTATTCGGTGGCACGCGGTATTCATTCGCACGCGGTATTCGGTCGCGCGCAGTATTCCGTCACATGCAGTATTCTGTCGCACTCAGTATTCTGTCGCATGCAGTATTCCGTCGCACACAGTATTCAGTTGTGAATATAATTATATTCCATGATCAGTTCTTATTGTATGTCTATCAACTAGGGAGGTATATAATACATGCATGTGATAGTGCTATGTCTTGCTAACGTAACCTATTATATTTCATGATCAGTTTTTATTGTAAGTTTGTCAACTAGGGAGGGATGCATCACTGGCCACGGCGCCAGTGGTAGCAAGCACCCTGGTTGATCGAGTCTTCTGCTACAAGGGCTTGCCGGAACAGATCCACCCAGACCAAGGAGCACCGTTTGAGAGTCATCTTATGACAGTACAGTATCAGCTTTCAGGCCAAACACCAGGCAAATGGAGTAATACAACGGCAGGAGTGCTCCAACCGGTCATCTGGCTGACTCAGTCAGGGCGCTGCATCTCCCATGGTCCTGGTCCCCTCACCTGAATCATGTTTCCCTCACCTGAATCCTAGTCCCCTCACCTGAATCATGGTCCCCTCATCTGAATAATGGGAGGCCAAGTGGCCAGCAAGTTATTGCGCGACTGGCTGGAAAGGAGAGGCCCGGAAATTGACAGCAGACTTTCAGCGCTGGACCGAGGTGGCTAAGGTCACGGTCGACATTTTCCACCACAAACTGCTTACCCCATCAAACCAAGGGATTCTACGGCAAAAACTCAAACACCAAAAGCACTGGGCTTTGCAGCACCAACTGTGGGCACAAGTCGAGTGGTCTTCGGATTGCAAATTAGAGACACCCATGGCTTCTAATGGGGTAGAGTGCAATGGATGACCAACCGAGAGTCGATTATCTATTGCATGGTCAGCCAGCTTATTAGCCGGCAGAAGAATGGCCCATCGCAACCAAACCAAACAAGACTTAGGCCATCCTACTAGGTCAAAGATCAATATGCCGGAAGACGGTAGAAAAATGACCGGCCGGGCAACAAGCCAGCGCCAAAAAGACTGACCAGCTGCAAAGCCAGCAGAAGATGGCGATCTGGCGTGAGGAGAAGGAGACGGAACCTGCACATTTCAAGGCAGTATAAGACAGGCAACACAAGTGATGGTACAGCAGACATGCTACAGCAGATGGGAAAGCCTCACCATATGCGATTGACTGTATGCGCAAACTTTCAACTGCAACTTATATATTTGTTCTTTGAATATATTTACCTTTAAATATATTTACCTTTAAATATATTTAAACCTTTAAATATATTTAAACCTTTATACTCGAAGAAAGTCGTTGGTTCTCAGTGAGCAATAAAGGCTTCACAGCGGATCATTTACAAAAGCGCATTAATTTCCGCTTGACATTTTGATGAAAAAGTCTACCAGACTATATTTTCCATAGTTGTGTTTTTATTAGATGTAGGTATTATCTCTTTATATAAATATATTTATATAAAAGTATAATAAATATGCATTTATTACCCTCAAATTTATTTTGTCAGACGAGTTTTTCAAGACCAAATACAACAAGTGCTTATGCGATGCGTGCCACAAGTTGCGAGGAGGGGATGTCTACAGAGTGCGAGGAAACCCTGGAAGAGAATACTCTATCCCGGTTGGCTGGTGTCGATATGGACTCAAGTAAGCTTGTTCTATTCACCCTAGTATATAGTCGTATTCACCCTTGCATAGTCGCAGCTCGTGCCATTTCCAAAGTCCTCATTTTCATAGCTAATCTTTAATTACAGTTAATCTTTAATTGTTCAATTCATGTTATATACTGTATCTCTTATATTTATAGAATGCCATTTAAGAACATATATTTTCAGTGTGTGAATTATCTGTAATCCTTTTTTGTGTGCCGTAACAATTCTATCCTTCGAATTGTTGAACTGGTACTTACTGTTGAACATACTATGACTGGTGTGCAAGGTCTAGAGTAGTAGGTGTAGATTATAGTGTATAGTATATAGCAGTAGTTGTAGACTATAGTGTATAGTATATAGTAGTAGTTGTAGACTATAGTGTATAGTATATAGTAGTAGTTGTAGACTATAGTGTATAGTATATAGTAGTAGTTGTAGACTATAGTGTATAGTGTATAGTAATAGTTGTAGACTATAGTGTATAGTATATAGTAGTAGTTGTAGACTATAGTGTATAGTATATAGTAGTAGTTGTAGACTATAGTATATAGTATATAGTAGTAGTTGTAGACTATAGTGTATAGTGTATAGTAATAGTTGTAGACTATAGTGTATAGTATATAGCAGTAGTTGTAGACTATAGTGTATAGTATATAGTAGTAGTTGTAGACTATAGTGTATAGTATATAGTAGTAGTTGTAGACTATAGTGTATAGTATATAGTAGTAGTTGTAGACTATAGTGTATAGTGTATAGTAGTAGTTGTAGACTATAGTGTATAGTATATAGTAGTAGTTGTAGACTATAGTGTATAGTATAGAGTAGTAGTTGTAGACTATAGTGTATAGTATATAGTAATAGTTGTAGACTATAGTGTATAGTATGTAGTAGTAGTTGTAGACTATAGTGTATAGTATATAGTAATAGTTGTAGACTATAGTGTAT
Organism: Watersipora subatra; assembly: GCF_963576615.1. NCBI lineage: Eukaryota > Metazoa > Bryozoa > Gymnolaemata > Cheilostomatida > Watersiporidae > Watersipora > Watersipora subatra. The sequence goes on from NC_088716.1 coordinate 32,952,133, forward strand.
AGTAGTAGTTGTAGACTATAGTGTATAGTATATAGTAGTAGTTGTAGACCATAGTATATAGTATATAGTAGTAGTTGTAGACTATAGTGTATAGTGTATAGTAATAGTTGTAGACTATAGTGTATAGTATATAGCAGTAGTTGTAGACTATAGTGTATAGTATATAGTAGTAGTTGTAGACTATAGTGTATAGTGTATAGTAGTAGTTGTAGACTATAGTGTATAGTATATAGTAGTAGTTGTAGACTATAGTGTATAGTATAGAGTAGTAGTTGTAGACTATAGTGTATAGTATATAGTAATAGTTGTAGACTATAGTGTATAGTATGTAGTAGTAGTTGTAGACTATAGTGTATAGTATATAGTAATAGTTGTAGACTATAGTGTATAGTAGTAGTTGTAGACTATAGTGTATAGTATATAGTAGTAGTTGTAGACCATAGTGTATAGTATATAGTAGTAGTTGTAGACTATAGTGTATAGTATATAGTAGTAGTTGTAGACTATAGTGTATAGTAGTAGTTGTAGACTATAGTGTATAGTATATAGTAGTAGTGGTAGACTATAGTGTATAGTGTATAGTAGTAGTTATAGACTATAGTATATAGTAGTAGTTGTAGACTATAGTGTATAGTGTATAGTAGTAGTGGTAGACTATAGATTTGATGGTCGCTATTTCAATGTGCTCTAAGGAATCATTCTGATTCGTCTGTTTGTTTAGGAAGTTGTTTTATAAGTCCTGGTTTTTCAGAGTCAAGCCAAGGGTGAAATCTCTCAAGATATTTGACAATTGGAATGTTGGTTTCAGCGGTGTCAAAGTTGAGTTTGTAAGAAAGATATTAGACACCGGAGACCTGCTTAGCATTGGTAGGTAACCCTCAGGCGTGTGATGATGTTATAAATTACGGTAGAAGCTCCTACTACGTAAACAATCCGTTCTCGGAATCCTTATGTTATAAGGATTTTATGTTAAATGAACAGTAAAATACATGTATATCATGTATTACATGTAAACTGCCTCCATTCCAAGGTCTCCCCAAACTCACTCCTTTTAAAAATGAAAAAGACCAAACATAACTTTCTAATTTAATTTAATTGCTGTGCTGCAACTGTAGTATTATTATTGGTTTGCTGTAACAATTTTTCTTCTTTTTGTTATCACTTTCTCTTGGTTTATGGGCCATGATTTAAGGGAAGTACGGTTGTTGTAATAAGAGCGATGTCTGTCTGTCTGTCCGTCTATCCATCACCACAGTTCAAGGTTAGGATAAAAGTCTGCTATCAACGAGACTTCAACTCGTGACATTCCGATCTGTAGACCGACACTGTAACACCTGCACCATTCGATCACCTGAATAATTACGCAACTTCTTATTCTTTGCGCCTTATTCTCTTATCACCTGACAATCTCTACCGACAAACCAAACCTCACCTGGATGTGAGTATATATAATAGAGATAACTCTATACATCATTTCCTATCTCAAGTGCAGCAAGAGAGAAAGCGATAAATTTAAGGATTACCACTAGATTCGCGGACTCTTGTTGTTCAAATCAAATTTGAGTATTTTTACCACTTTACGTTATATGGAATTCATTACGTAGTATGAAGTAAAAGATTTACATAAATTGTTTACATTACAATGTGTAATATAAGTTATAGCAGTTATACTCTTGCTGCTCTTCATTCTACTTTAGAGGGAGGAGAAAGTAACTCTCTAGAATGCAGTTAGAGGTGTGAAGGCTGAAGGCCAATATAAGATTAAGTGAATTAGCTAAACATCTCACAGGCGTGGGCACTGCAGCGGTCTCTAACGCTGATTGATATCCACTTTGATTATAACAGGAGTGCTTGATATTCACGTCTGCATCATTGTTGTGATTAGCTATCTACTTGCAAGCAATCCACCTTTACAAAAGATTTTGAAATGCGCTAAAAGCAAGTAACTCGGTTTTAATAAAAAATTAATGCGCTTTAACAATACATTGCGGTGAAGAACTAAAGTTGTTGGAATGTCGCACCAAGACTGATGCTAGCGCTGATGCTTTTCTATACCTCTTCGGAGAATATGAAGTTCATTTAGAAACATTTCGTATAAGCTGTACAGTAAATCTCTGCTCATTACATAATTCTTCAACTAACTTGTCTGCTTTCTTATGCTGCTGACAAATTGTCTTCTCTTTGCTATTCTTACTATCATTATACATATATTGTTTATATAGGAGACACTCCTATGACATGACATGAACCTCCTATTATGTAAATTAAATCCAGTTAACGTAAAAGAATTTATGTCAAGTTTTTCCTATTACGTACAAATTCTTCATAATGTGAAGTCAATTTGTGCAAGTTGTAAAATTTGATTTGAATAATAGGAATTTTATAGTTAGCCTTGAAAATATCATTTTCTGTTTTGCCGCACTTGCTAGAGTAAACGACGTATAGGGATATCTCTATTACATGTACTTGTACGCGGTCTCGTGCGCCATAAAAGATCACTATCGTGTGTAATCATTTCGTGCACAAATATTCCATGATGATGCAATGTGGTCTAGTGGTGCAGTTGGTAGTGCACTCGGCTGCAAATTTGCATACCTGAGTTCAATTCCTGTAAGTTGCATATTTTTTCTTTAAAAATATAAGCTAGGCTCTTATTATAGTAAGGAATAGTATTCTGCTAGTCTAGTGGACCAGAAGAAATGGTCAGGTGTGCCAATACAGCGCAGATAATAAGTAGCTGCACAATTATTCAGGAATACTTAAAGAAGGTCGATTTATACAGATGTTAGAGTATTTGTCTACTAAGCTGAATTTCAGGAGTTTCGTTCAAAGTAATGTCTTATTCTAACCTCTAACCCTGGCTTTAGATGCACAAACAGACGAACACTATTATTATTATGGTAAAGATGTATTTTTGCTTTACTTCATTTTGGACATATACATTTTTTTGTGCAGCATAGACCTTCATGTATAGAAAAGAATGGAAAAATGGATTTTAATTAACTTTTCCCTAAATTTAACATGACATTTCCGTAATCATTTATTAAGTAAAAGTGATAATGAAAAGGAGAAAAGTTGTTGATACAAACCAATAATACTACAGTTACTGTAGAGTCATTAAATTAATAAGTAAAGTTTAGGTTTTCCCCTTTCAAGAGCCAAAGGTGTAAGTTTGGGGAAATGTTGGAATGGATTACGTGATTTTTGTCAAAATCAGGAAAAAGTCAGCACATGTGGCTGTACCTCAAGTATTTTAATCGATGTAATGAATGTCATCACAGTCATTCATCGCTCCGGTCAGTTGAATCAGCGTAGTCTGGCGTAGACCGCTGGTTTTCAGACCTGGATGTTTCGAGATCGACTCCTCTGCAAAGCAGACGTTTCATTGCTAGATTTTAATCGCCAATACTGGACGAACACTGAAAGTTATATGTATAGATTTATTATATTCTACATTATATGATAGACGAACACTGAAAGTTATATGTAAAGATTTATTATATTCTACATTATGTGATAGACGAACACTGAAAGTTATATGTATAGATTTATTATATTCTACATTATATGATAGACGAACACTGAAAGTTATGTATATAGATTTATTATATTCTACATTATGTGATAGACGAACACTGAAAGTTATATGTATAGATTTATTATATTCTACATTATGTGATAGACGAACACTGAGAGTTATATGTATAGATTTTTTATATTCTACGTTATGTGATAGACGAACACTGAAAGTTATATGTATAGATTTATTATATTCTACATTATGTGATAGACGAACACTGAAAGTTATATATATAGATTTATTATATTCTACATTATGTGATAGACGAACACTGAAAGTTATATGTATAGATTTATTATATTCTACATTATATGATAGACGAACACTGAAAGTTATGTATATAGATTTATTATATTCTACATTATGTGATAGACGAACACTGAAAGTTATATGTATAGATTTATTATATTCTACATTATGTGATAGACGAACACTGAGAGTTATATGTATAGATTTTTTATATTCTACGTTATGTGATAGACGAACACTGAAAGTTATATGTATAGATTTATTATATTCTACATTATGTGATAGACGAACACTGAAAGTTATATGTATAGATTTATTATATTCTACATTATGTGATAGACAAACACTGAAAGTTATATTTATAGATTTTTTATATTTTACATTATATGATAGACGAACACTGAGAGTTATATGTATAGATTTTTTATATTCTACGTTATGTGATAGACGAACACTGAAAGTTATATGTATAGATTTATTATATTCTACATTATGTGATAGACGAACACTGAAAGTTATATGTATAGATTTATTATATTCTACATTATGTGATAGACGAACACTGAAAGTTATATGTATAGATTTATTATATTCTACATTATGTGATAGACGAACACTGAAAGTTATATGTATAGATTTTTTATATTCTACATTGTGTGATAGACGAACACTGAAAGTTATATATATAGATTTATTATATTCTACATTATATGATAGACGAACACTGAGAGTTATATGTATAGATTTATTATATTCTACATTATATGATAGACGAACACTGAGAGTTATATATATAGATTTATTATATTCTACATTATATGATAGATGAACACTGAAAGTTATATGTATAGATTTATTATATTCTACATTATGTGATAGACGAACACTGAGAGTTATATGTATAGATTTATTATATTCTACATTATATGATAGACGAACACTGAAAGTTATATGTATAGATTTATTATATTTTACATTATGTGATAGACGAACACTGAGAGTTATATGTATAGATTTATTATATTCTACATTGTGTGATAGACGAACACTGAAAGTTATATATATAGATTTATTATATTCTACATTATATGATAGACGAACACTGAAAGTTATATGTATAGATTTATTATATTCTACATTGTGTGATAGACGAACACTGAAAGTTATATATATAGATTTATTATATTCTACATTATATGATAGACGAACACTGAGAGTTATATATATAGATTTATTATATTCTACATTATATGATAGACGAACACTGAAAGTTATATGTATAGATTTATTATATTCTACATTGTGTGATAGACGAACACTGAAAGTTATATATATAGATTTATTATATTCTACATTATATGATAGACGAACACTGAGAGTTATATATATAGATTTATTATATTCTACATTATATGATAGACGAACACTGAGAGTTATATATATAGATTTATTATATTCTACATTATATGATAGACGAACACTGAAAGTTATATGTATAGATTTATTATATTCTACATTGTGTGATAGACGAACACTGAAAGTTATATGTATAGATTTATTATATTCTACATTATGTGATAGACGAACACTGAAAGTTATATGTATAGATTTATTATATTCTACATTATGTGATAGACGAACACTGAAAGTTATATGTATAGATTTTTTATATTCTACATTGTGTGATAGACGAACACTGAAAGTTATATATATAGATTTATTATATTCTACATTATATGATAGACGAACACTGAGAGTTATATGTATAGATTTATTATATTCTACATTATATGATAGACGAACACTGAGAGTTATATATATAGATTTATTATATTCTACATTATATGATAGATGAACACTGAAAGTTATATGTATAGATTTATTATATTCTACATTATGTGATAGACGAACACTGAGAGTTATATGTATAGATTTATTATATTCTACATTATATGATAGACGAACACTGAAAGTTATATGTATAGATTTATTATATTTTACATTATGTGATAGACGAACACTGAGAGTTATATGTATAGATTTATTATATTCTACATTGTGTGATAGACGAACACTGAAAGTTATATGTATAGATTTATTATATTCTACATTATGTGATAGACGAACACTGAAAGTTATATTTATAGATTTATTATATTTTACATTATATGATAGACGAACACTGAGAGTTATATGTATAGATTTTTTATATTCTACGTTATGTGATAGACGAACACTGAAAGTTATATGTATAGATTTATTATATTCTACATTATGTGATAGACGAACACTGAAAGTTATATGTATAGATTTATTATATTCTACATTATGTGATAGACGAACACTGAAAGTTATATTTATAGATTTATTATATTTTACATTATATGATAGACGAACACTGAGAGTTATATGTATAGATTTTTTATATTCTACATTATGTGATAGACGAACACTGAAAGTTATATGTATAGATTTATTATATTCTACATTATGTGATAGACGAACACTGAGAGTTATATATATAGATTTATTATATTCTACATTATGTGATAGACGAACACTGAGAGTTATATGTATAGATTTATTATATTCTACATTATATGGTAGACGAACACTGAAAGTTATATATATAGATTTATTATATTCTACATTATGTGATAGACGAACACTGAGAGTTATATGTATAGATTTATTATATTCTACATTATATGGTAGACGAACACTGAAAGTTATATATATAGATTTATTATATTCTACATTATGTGATAGACGAACACTGAAAGTTATATGTATAGATTTATTATATTCTACATTATGTGATAGACGAACACTGAGAGTTATATGTATAGATTTATTATATTCTACATTATATGATAGACGAACACTGAGAGTTATATATATAGATTTATTATATTCTACATTATGTGATAGACGAACACTGAAAGTTATATGTATAGATTTATTATATTCTACATTATATGATAGACGAACACTGAAAGTTATATGTATAGATTTATTATACTTTACATTATATGATAGACGAACACTGAGAGTTATATGTATAGATTTATTATATTCTACATTATATGGTAGACGAACACTGAAAGTTATATATATAGATTTATTATATTCTACATTATGTGATAGACGAACACTGAGAGTTATATGTATAGATTTATTATATTCTACATTATGTGATAGACGAACACTGAAAGTTATATGTATAGATTTATTATATTCTACATTATGTGATAGACGAACACTGAGAGTTATATATATAGATTTATTATATTCTACATTATGTGATAGACGAACACTGAGAGTTATATGTATAGATTTATTATATTCTACATTATATGATAGACGAACACTGAAAGTTATATGTATAGATTTATTATATTCTACATTATGTGATAGACGAACACTGAAAGTTATATGTATAGATTTATTATATTCTACATTATATGATAGACGAACACTGAAAGTTATATGTATAGATTTATTATATTCTACATTATGTGATAGACGAACACTGAGAGTTATATGTATAGATTTATTATATTCTACATTATGTGATAGACGAACACTGAAAGTTATATATATAGATTTATTATATTCTACATTATATAATAGACGAACACTGAGAGTTATATGTATAGATTTATTATATTCTACATTATGTGATAGACGAACACTGAGAGTTATATATATAGATTTATTATATTCTACATTATGTGATAGACGAACACTGAAAGTTATATGTATAGATTTATTATATTCTACATTATATGATAGACGAACACTGAGAGTTATATATATAGATTTATTATATTCTACATTATGTGATAGACGAACACTGAGAGTTATATGTATAGATTTATTATATTCTACATTATGTGATAGACGAACACTGAAAGTTATATATATAGATTTATTATATTCTACATTATATGATAGACGAACACTGAGAGTTATATATATAGATTTATTATATTCTACATTATGTGATAGACGAACACTGAGAGTTATATATATAGATTTATTATATTCTACATTATGTGATAGACGAACACTGAAAGTTATATGTACAGATTTATTATATTTTACATTATGTGATAGACGAACACTGAGAGTTATATGTATAGATTTATTATATTCTACATTATATGATAGACGAACACTGAGAGTTATATGTATAGATTTATTATATTCTACATTATGTGATAGACGAACACTGAAAGTTATATATATAGATTTATTATATTTTACATTATGTGATAGACGAACACTGAGAGTTATATGTATAGATTTATTATATTCTACATTATATGATAGACGAACACTGAGAGTTATATATATAGATTTATTATATTCTACATTATGTGATAGACGAACACTGAGAGTTATATATATAGATTTATTATATTCTACATTATGTGATAGACGAACACTGAAAGTTATATGTATAGATTTATTATATTCTACATTATATGATAGACGAACACTGAGAGTTATATATATAGATTTATTATATTCTACATTATATGATAGACGAACACTGAAAGTTATATGTATAGATTTATTATATTCTACATTATATGATAGACGAACACTGAAAGTTATATGTATAGATTTATTATATTCTACATTATGTGATAGACGAACACTGAGAGTTATATATATAGATTTATTATATTCTACATTATATGATAGACGAACACTGAAAGTTATATGTATAGATTTATTATATTCTACATTATGTGATAGACGAACACTGAAAGTTATATGTATAGATTTATTATATTCTACATTATGTGATAGACGAACACTGAGAGTTATATGTATAGATTTATTATATTCTACATTATGTGATAGACGAACACTGAGAGTTATATATATAGATTTATTATATTCTACATTATATGATAGACGAACACTGAAAGTTATATGTATAGATTTATTATATTCTACATTATGTGATAGACGAACACTGAAAGTTATATGTATAGATTTATTATATTCTACATTATGTGATAGACGAACACTGAGAGTTATATGTATAGATTTTTTATATTCTACGTTATGTGATAGACGAACACTGAAAGTTATATGTATAGATTTATTATATTCTACATTATGTGATAGACGAACACTGAGAGTTATATATATAGATTTATTATATTCTACATTATATGATAGACGAACACTGAAAGTTATATGTATAGATTTATTATATTCTACATTATGTGATAGACGAACACTGAAAGTTATATGTATAGATTTATTATATTCTACATTATGTGATAGACGAACACTGAAAGTTATATGTATAGATTTATTATATTCTACATTATGTGATAGACGAACACTGAAAGTTATATTTATAGATTTATTATATTTTACATTATATGATAGACGAACACTGAGAGTTATATGTATAGATTTTTTATATTCTACGTTATGTGATAGACGAACACTGAAAGTTATATGTATAGATTTATTATATTCTACATTATGTGATAGACGAACACTGAAAGTTATATGTATAGATTTATTATATTCTACATTATGTGATAGACGAACACTGAAAGTTATATGTATAGATTTATTATATTCTACATTATGTGATAGACGAACACTGAAAGTTATATTTATAGATTTATTATATTTTACATTATATGATAGACGAACACTGAGAGTTATATGTATAGATTTTTTATATTCTACGTTATGTGATAGACGAACACTGAAAGTTATATGTATAGATTTATTATATTCTACATTATGTGATAGACGAACACTGAAAGTTATATGTATAGATTTATTATATTCTACATTATGTGATAGACGAACACTGAAAGTTATATTTATAGATTTATTATATTTTACATTATATGATAGACGAACACTGAGAGTTATATGTATAGATTTTTTATATTCTACATTATGTGATAGACGAACACTGAAAGTTATATGTATAGATTTATTATATTCTACATTATGTGATAGACGAACACTGAGAGTTATATATATAGATTTATTATATTCTACATTATGTGATAGACGAACACTGAGAGTTATATGTATAGATTTATTATATTCTACATTATATGGTAGACGAACACTGAAAGTTATATATATAGATTTATTATATTCTACATTATGTGATAGACGAACACTGAGAGTTATATGTATAGATTTATTATATTCTACATTATGTGATAGACGAACACTGAGAGTTATATGTATAGATTTATTATATTCTACATTATGTGATAGACGAACACTGAAAGTTATATGTATAGATTTATTATATTCTACATTATGTGATAGACGAACACTGAGAGTTATATGTATAGATTTATTATATTCTACATTATATGATAGACGAACACTGAGAGTTATATATATAGATTTATTATATTCTACATTATGTGATAGACGAACACTGAAAGTTATATGTATAGATTTATTATATTCTACATTATGTGATAGACGAACCCTGAAAGTTATATGTATAGATTTATTATATTCTACATTATATGATAGACGAACACTGAAAGTTATATGTATAGATTTATTATATTCTACATTATATGATAGACGAACACTGAGAGTTATATGTATAGATTTATTATATTCTACATTATGTGATAGACGAACACTGAAAGTTATATGTATAGATTTATTATATTCTACATTATGTGATAGACGAACACTGAAAGTTATATTTATAGATTTATTATATTTTACATTATATGATAGACGAACACTGAGAGTTATATGTATAGATTTTTTATATTCTACGTTATGTGATAGACGAACACTGAAAGTTATATGTATAGATTTATTATATTCTACATTATGTGATAGACGAACACTGAAAGTTATATGTATAGATTTATTATATTCTACATTATGTGATAGACGAACACTGAAAGTTATATTTATAGATTTATTATATTTTACATTATATGATAGACGAACACTGAGAGTTATATGTATAGATTTTTTATATTCTACATTATGTGATAGACGAACACTGAAAGTTATATGTATCGATTTATTATATTCTACATTATGTGATAGACGAACACTGAGAGTTATATGTATAGATTTTTTATATTCTACATTATGTGATAGACGAACACTGAAAGTTATATGTATCGATTTTTTATATTCTACATTATGTGATAGACGAACACTGAAAGTTATATGTATAGATTTATTATATTCTACATTATGTGATAGACGAACACTGAAAGTTATATTTATAGATTTATTATATTTTACATTATATGATAGACGAACACTGAGAGTTATATGTATAGATTTTTTATATTCTACATTATGTGATAGACGAACACTGAAAGTTATATATATAGATTTATTATATTCTACATTATGTGATAGACGAACACTGAGAGTTATATGTATAGATTTATTATATTCTACATTATATGGTAGACGAACACTGAAAGTTATATATATAGATTTATTATATTCTACATTATGTGATAGACGAACACTGAGAGTTATATGTATAGATTTATTATATTCTACATTATATGGTAGACGAACACTGAAAGTTATATATATAGATTTATTATATTCTACATTATGTGATAGACGAACACTGAAAGTTATATGTATAGATTTATTATATTCTACATTATGTGATAGACGAACACTGAGAGTTATATGTATAGATTTATTATATTCTACATTATATGATAGACGAACACTGAGAGTTATATATATAGATTTATTATATTCTACATTATGTGATAGACGAACACTGAAAGTTATATGTATAGATTTATTATATTCTACATTATATGATAGACGAACACTGAAAGTTATATGTATAGATTTATTATACTTTACATTATATGATAGACGAACACTGAGAGTTATATGTATAGATTTATTATATTCTACATTATATGGTAGACGAACACTGAAAGTTATATATATAGATTTATTATATTCTACATTATGTGATAGACGAACACTGAGAGTTATATGTATAGATTTATTATATTCTACATTATGTGATAGACGAACACTGAAAGTTATATGTATAGATTTATTATATTCTACATTATGTGATAGACGAACACTGAGAGTTATATATATAGATTTATTATATTCTACATTATGTGATAGACGAACACTGAGAGTTATATGTATAGATTTATTATATTCTACATTATATGATAGACGAACACTGAAAGTTATATGTATAGATTTATTATATTCTACATTATGTGATAGACGAACACTGAAAGTTATATGTATAGATTTATTATATTCTACATTATATGATAGACGAACACTGAAAGTTATATGTATAGATTTATTATATTCTACATTATGTGATAGACGAACACTGAGAGTTATATGTATAGATTTATTATATTCTACATTATGTGATAGACGAACACTGAAAGTTATATATATAGATTTATTATATTCTACATTATATAATAGACGAACACTGAGAGTTATATGTATAGATTTATTATATTCTACATTATGTGATAGACGAACACTGAGAGTTATATATATAGATTTATTATATTCTACATTATGTGATAGACGAACACTGAAAGTTATATGTATAGATTTATTATATTCTACATTATATGATAGACGAACACTGAGAGTTATATATATAGATTTATTATATTCTACATTATGTGATAGACGAACACTGAGAGTTATATGTATAGATTTATTATATTCTACATTATGTGATAGACGAACACTGAAAGTTATATATATAGATTTATTATATTCTACATTATATGATAGACGAACACTGAGAGTTATATATATAGATTTATTATATTCTACATTATGTGATAGACGAACACTGAGAGTTATATATATAGATTTATTATATTCTACATTATGTGATAGACGAACACTGAAAGTTATATGTATAGATTTATTATATTTTACATTATGTGATAGACGAACACTGAGAGTTATATGTATAGATTTATTATATTCTACATTATATGATAGACGAACACTGAGAGTTATATGTATAGATTTATTATATTCTACATTATGTGATAGACGAACACTGAGAGTTATATATATAGATTTATTATATTTTACATTATGTGATAGACGAACACTGAAAGTTATATGTATAGATTTATTATATTCTACATTATGTGATAGACGAACACTGAAAGTTATATATATAGATTTATTATATTTTACATTATGTGATAGACGAACACTGAAAGTTATATGTATAGATTTATTATATTCTACATTATATGATAGACGAACACTGAGAGTTATATGTATAGATTTATTATATTCTACATTATGTGATAGACGAACACTGAAAGTTATATATATAGATTTATTATATTCTACATTATGTGATAGACGAACACTGAGAGTTATATGTATAGATTTATTATATTCTACATTATATGATAGACGAACACTGAGAGTTATATTTATAGATTTATTCAATTCTACATTATGTGATAGAATAAAATGCGGAGATTATGAAAACAGGGAACTTTTTGTGAAATTACATGTTAAAGTATATTTTCAGTCAAATTTTAATAGGCGGTTCCAAAATCTGATGATTCTCATGATGAAAAATCTTACCCGTATGGAAGATCCCTTATCGACCATTCTGTTTTATTGACGCTAAGACCTCTAGTCTTAAGAGTGGCCGAATTACTTACACTGCACTGTATACAAGCATACACAAACGTACCTATATGACAGCAGTTTTCATAGCGACCAAACAATGCACAAAAAATAGTCATAACAATTAGGGGAAATTCCCTGTAATTAGGGTACATTCCCTAGTTAGGGAATGTACCTAGCTACATTCTCTCAATATGTGTAGTTAGGTAGGTCTAGCTACATGTAGGTATGATTATGCATATGATTGTACATATGATTGTGCATATATGTGTGAGTACACAGAATAAAAGCAGTTTCATCCTCAAAACCAAGTAATGATAAAGACATGGCACTAAATTTGGCTGTCGCCAAATTTAGTGCCATGTCTTTATCATTACTTGGTTGAAGAACTGAACAATCGTACCGAACAATCGTATTGAACAATCGTACTGAACAATCGTACTGAACAATTGTACTGAACAACCATACTGAACAGTGGTACTGAACAATCGTACTGAACAATCGTACTGAACAATCGTACTGAACAATCGTACTGAACAATCGTACTGAACAATCGTACTGAACAATCGTACTGAACAATCGTACTGACCAATCGTACTGAACAATCGTACTGAACAATCGTACTGAACAATCGTACTGAACAAACGTACTGAACAATCGTACTGAACAATCATGCTGAACAATTGTAATGCCCTTACATTTATATGCAATATTAATATAGCTTATTAATTACTGGCTTATCGATTGTTCATTTTAGCTGAAAATTCGATGCGACACATGCACAGGTCAGTGTGCGCTGGGGACGGGGAGAAGAAACCGGATACATTCGAGTCCGTGCCTGTTATACTTTCTCCAAGCATGTCTTATGCCGGCAGCCAACATTTCACCCAGCCAATTGAGTGAGTTATACTTGTAGTGTCAACAGTCTATACTTAGACGAGTTCGGCCTTGATTAAGAGTACTTTCATGAGTATATATCAACATATCACAGTAAATCTACCCCAGCTCAGGTCGCTTACCAGAAACCTGAGAGTTTGAGCACTCACCTTAAGGTCTTACATGTTCCCAATTACACACTTTTATGCAACTCACAAGGTATATATTGTTGCCAGTATTTATGCAAGCCACATTTGATATGCAGGTGTTATTGCACCCATTGCTCCATTACTACCAGAATTACAGCTGCTCTTATATGCAAACACATTTCAATCTACTCTCCGAGTGGGAGATATATATAACCACATGTAGATACATACATATAACACTCATGTATATATATATATATATATATATATATATATATATATATATATATATATATATATATATATATGTATATATATAGTGTATATACAGTCAAACATGGATAACTCAAACTTCACGGGGCCGAGTGAAAGTGTTCGAGTTATCAGAGCGTTCAAGTTATCAGAGCACTGTCACAAGTCCATGTATTTATTAGTAGACTAGATACATGTACATATAGAAACTATAATATAAATCAAATGCATAAATGGCTTGTTTCAAATTAAATGTTTCTAATGTGAAGTTTTAAAAAAATTTATCAGAAAGTAGATTTTTCTAACACTTGAGATTTGTTTGTTGTTTCATGTGTTGCTACTGCCAGGACGTTTTCAGATTAAAATTGGCAAAACTTGATCGCTGTTGAAATGCTCAGAAGAAAAGACTTTTTTTTTAGCGTTTTAACCAAGATCAATTGTGCCGATTTTTCTTGAAGTTTATGCGAAGGTTACCTCGCTTTTTCTTGCCTTCGAAAGACCATCGCTAAGCAGATGTTTGGTAAAAATCAAATTTTACCAAACCTTTAGAAAAGTCGTTGACAAAAATATTTTGCCAATGATGGTAATAACGGCGCCTATGAACTACTAAAAGTTGAGGTTTATCTCTATGGCTTGGAATAAAGTGATATTCTAAAGTGATAACAACAGTCTCGGTAGCCGTTGGGCAAAAAACTGTTCGAGTTGGCGAAGTTGAGGTCGAGTTATCTGAAGTAATTTATCATTGCGTGGGAACGGACCAAACAAAACCGTTCGAGTTATCCGAGAGCGAGTTATCCATGTTTGACTGTATATGTATATATATAATATATACATATAGTCTAGTATACAAGATACACAATCTAGATATTTCTAGGTGTTGGTGTGTATATACTATATATATATACAATCTATATATATATACATATTTTTCAAAGTATGTCGTCTGTCAGTTTTCCGGCTATAGATCATAAAATCTTGATATTCCCCATTCTGATGGATTTGAACTCACGTCGATTTTCGCATCAACGAGTGTTTTATTCGGATGCTCTACCACTGAGCTAGAACTACTGATGCTCTACCACTGAGCTAGAACTACTGATGCTCTACCACTGAGCTAGAACGCCATAGTTATCGGATTATTTCATATAAAATATGCAGGTAGTCTAATATATAAGATATACAATCTATATATTTCTAGGAGGTGGTGTGTAGGTGCGTCCATTATAGCTATTCAATTCTTGGAACTAAAATTCTGCAATCTCAAGGACTTGAATGAGATAGCGACCTCAAGTTTAAAATATATGCGCTCTACCACTGAGCCATACCAGCCGTCATGCTTGGTGATGTTTTCATACACACTATAACGTACGCTATAACACGCTAATTATTTTAGCTTTGCGCCCACACATTATGATGCCCTAGTTAAGGAGTATTTTGCGACCTAATTATATGCAACATGATGCTTCTTCATCTTTTTTTGTATGCACCTACACACCACCTCCTTAGAAATATATAGATTGTATATCTTATATACTAGACTAGCTGTGCTACCCGGCGTTGCCGGTGTAATAAAAAGTTTTTGGACAAAATTTGATTTGTATTTAACATACAACAACATTTGCCATTGTAACTTTCAAACTACATATCATGAGAGAAGTGTAGTTGAAATATTAAGAGAGAAAATAAACACAACCAAAAAGGTTTTCAAACTTTGTCAAACAACTTTTAAACTTCATATCATGAGGAAAATGTTTCATGCAGGTCAAATAAATTTAAAAAATAAAACGACTATAAAAGGGTTCAGATATAAATGTGAAATTATTAGCAAGTAATAGCTAAATTAATTCAGTTTTGCTACGATTACAATAGAAGATGATTCTGTAATGATACAATTAATACGAACTGAGAAAACAAATTAAAAATTCTGAACATATATATTTATATATATTTATTTATATATAAATCTATATATATAAATATATATATTTATATATATATAATATACATATTAGATTTATATATATATTTATCCCACGACCAAACGAGCGGATGCGAGGTTTGGGAGTTTTTATGATAAATGCATGTGCACACAACTTACGAAAATTATTCATCAACAATGAGACGAACCCTTGTATTAAAATTTCATCAACAAATTTAACCATCGTTTTGTAGAGTCGTTAAAGTATAATAACGATACAAAACACATACAAACCTATTTAAATATGTTACCAAGTCTTTGTAAATTGTCGAAATCCTCTAAAAACTTACCCATCTGATCGGATTATACACAAATAGACAGATTTATTTGGACGAAAATTGTCACAAACGCTTGAAAAGCTTGGTTTAATAAAAGTTAAGACCGGAAATTGAAACGCCGGTCGACAGATATTAGAACGATTAAATCGTGCGCATTTCGCGAAAAAATAACGTGCACATTTCACCAGTCTATGGCATTGTCGACGGTTTCTGTCACTAACGTAGGAGTACTTAAATCGTTTCATCTTTGCCGATTTCGAAGTATCTGAATTTTTAGAAACATTCGAGTACTTTGGTATTCTAACTGATGTCCGATGTCCAACGCAGTGTAAGTATAGGAAATGACGATACTTTTTTCTAACGATTCTTATGAGATTACGATATTTAATTATAAGTTTGGACATTATTCTTGATACTTCTTGATATTATTAGCTATGACATTTTGAAATGTAAACAAAGTTGCGCATTGGTTTTCTATTATTACTGTATTACTATTACTAAGTTTGGATATTCTTTTTGATACTTCTTGATATTGTTAGCTATGACGTTTTTAAATGTAAACAAAATTGTTCATTGGTTTTCTATTATTACTGTATTACTATATTAATAATATTGGTTATTCTAATAATATCAGTGCATTTTACTTCTAATATTGCATTTCTCCTATTGCAGCGGGAGAGATATAAACATATAATCTTTTCCTTTCATTATTGCTGTTTGTCATGATCAAACACTTTTTTAAATAGATTTTCTAAAAATTTATATAAATATCACTTCTTGATATTGTTAGCTATGACATTTTGAAATGTAAACAAAATTGTGCATTGGTTTTATACTATTACTATATTAATAATATTGGTTATTCTAATAATATCAGTGCATTTTACTTCTAATATTGGCCAATATTGCATTTCTCCTATTGCAGGGGAGAGATATAAACATATAATCTTTTCCTTTCATTATTGCTGTTTGTTGTATATAATAACACCCACACCCAGTACATTACAGCTACCATTGCAGTTATCCTATTGCACTGCAGTACCATTTGACTGCTAATATTGCATTTCTCAACCATCAGTACCCTTTCTTTTTTCCAATCTCACTTTGGTCGTGGGCTGTATGACAGTGGAATTTCTAGTATATATAAATCTATTATTTTATATATCTTAGCCTTTGTGCAAAGCTCATCACTTTTGTGATTTGAGCACTCTGGTGCCAGCACATTGACTTTCTTAAAGTCTGTGAGGCAACCTAGTAGTGTTTCATGGCAGGAAGTCAACTCTCATTGGTAATGGGACTTGTGTCTCTTGCCTAAGCTCTGAGCTGCACTGATGAGGCTTCAACAGCCGAAACAGTACTGTCTGTAGCATGTATATATAAATCTATATACAGTGAAACTCGGATAACTCAAACTTCAAGGGACCAAGCAAAAGTGTTCGAGTTATTAGAGCGTTCAAGTTATCAGGACAGTCATAAATGCACGTATTTATCAGTAGATACATGTAGATATACAAACTATACATCAATCAAAAGCATAGATTGCTTGTTGCAAGTTAAAGGGTCTTTCATGTGAAGTTTTAAATATTTTTAATCAGAAAGTATAGATATTTTTCTATCACTTGAGATTTGTTTGTTGTTTTAGGTGATGTGAGTGCCAGGACGTTCTCAGATTAAAATTGGCAAAACTTGATCGCGGTTAAAACGCTCAGAAAAAATACATACGTATTTTTCTACTGAGCGTTTTAACCAAGATCAATTTTGCAGTAAGTCAGTTATTACAAAACTGCTTTACTATTAAAAACTCATTATCAATTTTGATTATTTTAATTTATTTGACCTGCATGAAACATTTTCCTCATGATAGGAAGTTTAAAGGTTACAATTGTTTGGCAAAATTTGAAAACCTTTACAGTTGTTTTTATTTTCTCTCCTAATTTATTTCAATTACACAAAACACTTTTCTCATGATATGAAGTTTGAAAGTTAGAACAGTAATTGTTGTTATACGTTAAATAAAAACAAATTTTCTGTGCAGAGACTTTTACTACCCACGCAACGCCGGGCATTCAACTAGTATACAGTGCACCCTCGAGATACGATTACCCTGATATACGATTTTTTCACCCTACGAAGTGAAACACTGTGATATCTTCACCTCGCTATATGAATTTTATTTCACCATACGATTTTGAGAAAAGTTTCGCCCGAGTTAAAATTTGGCGGTCGGTGTGGTCATAACGCACGTCAAAATAAAAAAGACACCGAAATATAGTTTGCCGAAAACATTTTCAGAACGTTTAGAAGAGACACGATGATCGAATTCTCTCATGTCAGCATTCCGCATGTAAAATTTCTTGTAAAATACACAAGCGAGAGCAAATATTCATTTGTAGCGTTATTATATATTTTACTGTAAATTTTTAAGTCAGCATACGTATATAACTACAAGTATATACATTTAATTCGTTAGCTATGGAATCTGAGACCGATACAAACGTTACAAAACGAAGGAAAAATGATTTCTGTCAACAAAGTTGGATGTCGTAAATAAGAAGGCACCCGCATTATTAACATTGTCAAGGAATATGATCGCAACCAAGCAGCATTTGTAATTATTGTTAAAACAAGAACTCCATTAAAGCAAGCACAAGAAAGAGCTTCTGATTAAAGATTTGAAGGAGCTAGGTCATGCACGCGATCAGCATTCAAAAGGAGCAACCATTTAGTAAAGGCGAGGAAATAGAAGATACAGAAAACCCCACATTGGCAGAAATATTTCAAGCGTTTAATTTGCTGATGTGGACTGGTACATTAAAACAATGCATGTATAATATATATTATTCATCTCTTGTGGGGCATGTTTTTCATATTTTATTCATTTTATTTGTTTCTTTTTGATTTTATGTTTTATTTTTTTGTTTAACCATGTCTTTGCAGGTGGGCTTGTTATCCCCTACGTGAATACAATTCATCATATGTATGTAACTCATATAACTAGCTACTCAAGATAGTTGATGCATTCACATTACTTTCTGAAACTTGTTAAAGCCTTGTCCTCTAGTGTATAAATACGTACCAACTTTGTACGTATGGTTACATTGATTCTTGTGCACATTTCATACAAGAAAAACTACTGTAGCACCTTTTTTGGATCCTTCTATAAGCTTTAGCTAGCTAGCAGTTTTCTGCATTGCACCAGCATTTTTTGCTTTTAAACCAGAAGAAAAATTGGACAGGACTAAACAACCTTCTTTAGCCTGCTAAAAATTCCATTTTATTACGTATTAAATTAATCTTCAAGTGTACAGCAACATAATTAGCATCGATACGTTTTTGCCTTTTCTCTGCTTTATTCGCTACAATATACCAGCTAAAGTCACGTTACTCCAAAGGTATGTACGTCCTGTATCACAGGTGTTCTTTAGCAGGATATTGCCGAGGCCGGGCCGTAGTCTACACACACAAAAAAACAACAAAGGTCCACGTAGTTATGAGCACAAACAAAAGTATCCACCCAAATATCTCACCAATCTATTGAGCAGCACACACAAAAACTAAACCAATCGACAGAGCCACCGATCATGTCAAAATATTCCAAGTTTCAAGTTGTGTCTTGCACAACTCACCTTATGGTTTATCAAAACTTGTCCCAAAGTCCCTAATAATTTGAGACTGTCCAATTGCTGTTTAGAAATGGTCGCCGCTAGCCTAACCTAACGTCATGATTCAACATCTCACTCGACTATCGGGGCATTGCTAGAAGAGGGAATCAAAAAGTTCGGGAGCAATCAGCAATGCCCCGATAGTTACTGAGATGTTAAATTAGGACGTTAGGTTAGGCCAGCGGCGACTATTTCTAAAACAGTAATTGGACAGTCTCAAATTAATAGGGAATTTGGGACAAGTTTTGATAAACCATAAGGTGAGTTGTGCAAGACACGACTTGAAACTTGGAATATTTTGACATGATCGGTGGCTCTGTCGATTGGTTTAGTTTTTGTGTGTGCTGCTCATTGGATTGGTGAAATATTTGGGTGGATGCTTTTGTTTTTGCTCATAACTACATGGACCTTTGTTGTTTTTTGTGTGTGTAGACTACGGCCCAGCCTTGGCTTCGGCAATATCCCGCTAAAGGACACCTGTGGTCCTGTATAGCAAATAAAATTTCATTTTTCTTTTCGGTAGCCATTAAATGGTCAGGTGTGTGAGAGGCCGCTTTCGATAACTGCATCGCTCGGCCTTATTGAATTCTGGTTGAAAAAGGTTTCAACCAGACTCGCTAAATTTTATAATGAAAGTGAACACAGAAACTTATGAAGGATAAAATTTCGCGATAACAGTTGAGATTCATTAAGATAGTTCAAAATACATACTAAAACTTGGTTTTAAGGGTGAGTTTGGCAAGCTAAACTTATTTGAAGTGAATTCTACATTTATGTTATGCATACCTTATGAAGGTAAGAACTTGTTACCGTACAATCTGCATTTGGTACACAGATTACAATTTTACAGTATTGCAGATTATAATCACTAGGTGCACTTAATACAATGCAGCTACTGTAGGTAACTATAGTTACTAAAGTTAACATACTATTTTGTAACTAATTTTCAATATGTACAGCATTTTTATAAAATTTTAGACGATTTTTACCTTCTTTTTTTCATTGTCCCACGACCAAACAAGAGTGAAGCGATTGATTGGGAGATTTATGATAAATGCACATGTGCACACAACTCCCGAAAAATTATCCTTTAACGGCTGTCACCAAACCCTTGCAACAAAATCCTATCAACAAATTTAATATTTTTCAGTAAAGTCATTTAAGTATAATAATGATACAAAACGCATATAAACCTATTTAAATATGTTACCAAGCCTTTGAAAGGTTACCGCAAATTCCTAAAACTAACCTATCTGATCGGATTATACACAAATATACAGATTAATTTGGACGAAAATCGCCACAAAACGCTTGAAAAGCTAGGTTTAATAAAAGTTAAGACCGGAAATTGAAACGCCGAGCGACAGAGAATAGAACGATAAAGTCTTGCGCATTTCACGAAAAAAAAATGTGCACTTTTCACCAGTCTATAGCATTGTCGAATTGCCGAAGGTTTCGGCAATTAACATAGGAGTACAGAAATCGTTTCATTTTTGCCGATTTCAATTTTTTCATTTTCAATTTCATTTGCCGACACATTTGAGTACTTTCGTATTCTAACTGATGTCCAATGCAGTATAAGTAAAGGAAATGACGATGATATTTTTTAACGGTTTTTATGAGATTATTACAATAATTAATTATAAGTTTGGATGACTACAGAACAATGACTACGTAGTACAGATTTTCTAAAAATCTAACGCAGTGTAAGTAAAGGGATATTCGATGATATTTTTTCTAATGGTTCTAATGAGATTATTACAATAATTAATTATAAGTTTGGATGACTACAGAACAATAACTACGTAGTACAGCTTTTCTAAAAATCTATATAAATATCACAACTTCGTGATATTGTTAGCTATGACGTTTTGAAATGTAAACAAAATTGCGCATTGGTTTGCTATTATTACTATATTAATAATATTGGTTATTCTAATAATATCAGTGCATTTTGCTTCTAATATTGGCCAATATTGCATTTCTCTTTTTGCAGGAGGAGAGATATAAACATATAATATTTTCCTTTCATTATTGCTATTTGTTGTATATAATAACACCCACACCCAGTACATTACAGCTACCATTGCAGTTATCCTATTTGACTGCTAATATTGAATTTCTCAACCATCAGTAACCTTTCTTTTTCCCAATATCACTTTGGTCGTGGGCTGTATGACAGTGGAATTTTTAGTATAATTACAATAGTTTCTATACCCCGACATACGATTTTTTCGCTATACGATGCCAGCCTTGGAATGGATTAACATCGTATCTCGAGGGTGCTCTATATATACATGTATATAAACACATAGGCAACTTCTTCAATAAAGTAAATCCGGCTAACCACTGAGGGGCATGAAAAGGCTAAAATGCAAGCATGCATGAAATAAAGATAGCCAAATGATGGTTTAGCTATCTTCAATGAAACACCCAGAAGAATAAAGCTGATCAAAAAGAACATCTGTAAAATCTTCGCTAAAACGAATTACAGCATCGAAGCTAATAAAAAGGTAGACTTTCTGGCGTCACTCTAGACCTGACACATTGGCAACTCTAGACCTGGCACAGTGGCAACTCTAGACCTGGCACAGTGGCAACTCTAGACCTGGCACAGTGGCAACTCTAGACCTGGCACAGTGGCAACTCTAGACCTGGCACAGTGGCAACTCTGGACCTGGCATAGTGGCAACTCTAGACCTGGCACAGTGGCAACTCTAGACCTGGCACAGTGGCAACTCTAGACATGGCACAGTGGCAACTCTAGATCTGGCCCAGTGGCAACTCTAGACCTGGCACAGTGGCAACTCTAGACCTGGCACAGTGGCAACTCTAGATCTGGCGCAGTGGCAACTCTAGACCTGGCGCAGTGGCAACTCTAGACCTGGCGCAGTGGCAACCCTAGACCTGGCGCAGTGGCAACTCTAGACCTGGTACAGTGGCAACTCTAGACCTGGCACAGTGGCAACTCTAGACCTGACACAGTGGCAACTCTAGACCTGACACAGTGGCAACTCTAGACCTGACACAGTGGCAACTCTAGACCTGACACAGTGGCAACTCTAGACCTGGCACAGTGGCAACTCTAGACCTGACACAGTGGCAACTCTAGACCTGGCACAGTGGCAACTCTAGACCTGGCACAGTGGCAACTCTAGACCTGACACAGTGGCAACTCTAGACCTGACACAGTGGCAACTCTAGACCTGACACAGTGGCAACTCTAGACCTGACACAGTGGCAACTCTAGACCTGACACAGTGGCAACTCTAGACCTGACACAGTGGCAACTCTAGACCTGACACAGTGGCAACTCTAGACCTGACACAGTGGCAACTCTAGACCTGACACAGTGGTCCAGGTATTAAATATAAATTAGTAAAATAGATAAGTTTTAGTCTAACCAGTTACTCCAGTTATTACTATTACTAGTTATTACTATTAGTGTAGAGTCATTTTGTAGCTTTGAATTTTACTTCATCTTATTTATGTTTAGTCGTAGAATTACTTTTAAACATGATCGTAGGATAACTCACTATTTATAAATACAGATATGCATATATGAGTATATAGATATGTACATGTATATATTATCATCAAAATTCAATCGATAACAACTATCCTAAATGGTTTTAGATTGTAAATTCTGTAACTGCAACTAACAACGAATAATCTAGTATTGTATGTATTCTAGATAGCTAGCCATTTTTATCTTATGTAGCTTCGTCAATGGTGTATAAAGGGGCCATGCTATCAAGTAACTTGCACGACAGCATTTAAAAGACATGTCTAGCACCATTCTAGAGTTCACCATTCTAGAGTTCACCACTCTGTTCAATATAATGTCATGGCAACAGTACAATCCATCAATTCACTCAACCAATGCAAACATATGTATACACTTGAGAATGGATAGTAAACTAGCTCCAGTACAATGGTGTCAGAATGTAGGGCACTTACTTATCAGATACCTATCATGTGTTTAGACAGTATTTGAATGCGGCTTAACATAATGGCTATTCAGGTGTTGTTATCTTTGAATGTAAGCTGGGGTCATTTCCAGTGGACAATAACTGAGTCAACTGCCAAGCCCAAGCGATTTCAATAGATGAAGTTATATGGCACAGCGTCAGTGTACCCTAGCTTGATGTTGGCTGCTCTAACATGTCGTCTATTGAAACCTTTCCGTTATAGTAACAATAGTCATTCATAAAAGCCGAAACTCAGGTTTTCTCAAGGTCTTGGTTTTTGTATGACATTGGTTACCAATATTGGCTGGTCTAAAATACGCAAATAATTAACGGCATATTATCAATGGCAAAGTCTATCGGCAACTGTCGCTGTATAAAATTGTGCTTATAAGAAAATTGAAGTACTTTTGTATAATTTTCGTTGTTTTACATGGAGGTTTTTGCTTGTTCCAAAGATTATCTAGTCAGTGCCATCAAAGAAACATTTTTACCAGTAATTATCTTTGTTCAGTGAACTGGTCTGAGCCGGATTGCTTAGGTAAAAGTGTTGTATCTGTTCATTCTCGCGAGGCCTTTGTTGAGCTCACAGCTAACTTACAATATATATCATAAAGATGCTTGTACTGAAATATACTGGGTTAGACATATAACCTGAGTTTTGAAATGCTAGTGTCTACGTATACAGTGTCAGACACATAAATTTAAAGCTGTCTGTTTTATAGTTTACATGTACTTATTTAACACGGTATAGAAGCGATAGGCATTACCACACTGGGCAGTTTTTACAAAATTTAATATAAAGATGATAGGCAAGGTGGTCTGATTGAATTATTGTGCCCCATATATTCATATTTATTGTAATATAGTCAAACCTTATCATTTGAATTTACGTCAACTCAGGACCCGCTGTGGATGTTAGTCTCAGGTTGTCGACAGTATTCCTATTATATTAGTAATACATCGCAATAATTTACTTCGTTCCAACAACCCGAAATCTATGACAATTGCTGTAGATAATTCCTTAATAAGTGTTGTAGATAATTACATATAGACATAACACTAATACATTATTAAAATGTGTCAAAAGATAAATCAATAAAAAAGAGGTTCTTATTGTTGTTGTACCTCAGAAGTAGGTGAATGAAAGTGTAGGCTTGGCACATAGATTATTCAAACTTGGACAAGGTCAAATTTAAACTACCTTAGCTTATTTCTGCTATTATTATGTATTGCTTGTCATTTTCTGTTATTGTTTATCTTCAACCTCTTAATCTACGCTTAGTAAACTGAAGCATGAAGTGTCGCGTGTTGAAAATTACTTTGAATGTAGTCAAATTTTTGCACAAACCTTACGGTGTATGTTGGAAAAATTATCATAAAGGCAATCAGAAGTAGAGGCTTGACTGTAAATGGTTTTTTCCACAGGTACAGGGATCGGAAAACTGATAAACTTTATCAAGTCAGGCTGGCGTTTGAGGCTTGTTTGAAACCTGGTTCTTTCAATGTTGGTCCACAAACGCTAGACGTTACCGAGCCTCAGGACCCTAAACTAGACATTAATGAGATTGAGTGGGCTACAAAGGAGCGTGGTAGTGTTGAAATTTATGGACTGTTGATAAAGATGGAGGCTTTATAGGTTATGGCCATGTGAAATTGCTGTATGGTTGCAGCTCTGTGATAAAGTCGTCTGCTGCAGTGTAGTGACTTGTTTATTTATTGTCAATTATTAACATCTTTAGAAACACTACAATTCATGTCTATTAAAATCTCAAAGTATCATGCATGATACATTGAGAAAGATATGCTGTTTGTTGGATGGAAGTTAGTGCAGTGTTGGACAAAGGTTTGAGGAAACCCTTCACAGCCATGCAATTTGGTATCTTGCTAAATATATATTTGTGAACTAAAATTATCAACGCAAAAAAACAGTATAATTATAGCAATTCTTATGAGAAGCTTTTCTCAGTTGAGCTGTTATGCCCGCTTTTGTATATTTTCCTGAATATGATCTAGTAGTGCAAAACTGAATACACCTTAGAAACTTTCAAGCCTCATCGACATGCATGACCAGACAAAGCTTGTCTAAGTGATTATGACTACCTACACTGAGAGGTCTATAAGAACGCCATAAGAGAACAATAACTAAACCAAGTAAAATATATTTAACATGCAGGAAAAGAAAAAAAACTAGCAAAAAGAATAGAGGATGTTTTTGTTTTAAGAGCAAGTTGATTAGAGATATCGCAGTCAAATCTGAGCTGAACTGTAGTGATATAATATGAGATGCAAAGTAAAAATGACAAAATCAAGTATATAAATAGATTTGGAATCACTTATTATGGCAGACTATCACAATCACTATCACAATCAGAAAGAGTACATGAAGAAAAATATTCTCAATATAATTGTTTGAGAACGTAAGTAGAAAATACATCAAAGTGCATTACAATAGATATATTCTTTTTAGGTGCCATAAATTCCTTCAGTTTCTTCTTATCACGCATAAGCTTTCTAAAATGATGATAATGATGTAATATACACAGGATTTGGTCGCAGAAGGTTATGAGACAAAGTAAGAAGTAACTTCTTTTTCAATATTGGGTTTACGACAAAATTAAAATCGGAATTATTTTACAAAATGGTACATACAAACATTGCTGACTAGACATTTTTATGGCTGCTTATGCACTAGTTTATGTAGGAACATACAGAACAGGTTTGAAAAACTTGGCTTTTTCATATTTCATACATTAGCTAAAACTGGAAACTACATGTTTGGTTTATAAATTATTATGGTCTAATTAAAGAAATGAAAATATGGCCTACAGAAGTCTAATGGCTTCAGAAATACTGCAATAACAACATAAATAGACAAAGGTTAATTTTATGAATGCAAACCTTATGAATTTCACAGTAATGGTAGCAGTCTACAGTTGCGTGTGATTTGCACGATTACTGAGCCATATGAATGTTAAATAATAAACGTTTCATGGAGAAATTGCTCAAAACAGTCATCTGTCCAATAACCATCTACCTCAACTTCCATTCTCATGTTGTTGGCTAATTTGACCATGTAATTTGATGAGGAGAGACAGCAGTCAAAAATCTTAACCTTTGTTTTTCTTTAGCTGGTTGCCGAACGGAGACTTTCAAGCAGTAAATAATGACAAACAGCAAAAAGTATAAAAAAGGGTTCAAACATCTCCATAACTTTGCAGACAATAACTAACATAACTGCTAAGCTAACAAAATGTTCTTCAAATCTTAAAAACATGTCTTATGAAACCTGGGTTTAAATGTGTCGGCGTGTAATAAAACTCGAAAAAAACTGTTCGAGACATTGAGATTCAGTCATAGGATGCCTCGAGTATTAACAGTAATAATGTTTTACCAATATCATAAACTCAGAAATCCCAGCACTGAAATGTATCCCCACCAAATAAACATAAATTATTACAAGCAACAAACATGAAACATAGGATCGTTGAACTCTGAACTCACTATCACCCAGTATTCACTTCTTTCCATAATACGACATATCCTAAAAGAGTAGATATTCAATAAAGCAGCAGGTCGACAGTAAAAGCTCACCTGGCCTTGGCTTAGAAACTAATTGTTGTTGTTGTTCTTGTTCTCAAAGTACATGAAATCCTACAAAATGATAAAAACTGAATGATGGAAGTTGTCAGTTGAGTGAAGTTGTCCTTCATACAGTATCACGTAAGTTGGTATCACGCAAGTTGGTATCTTGAGAGTAGCCGGTAGTGAGTAGCCGGTAGTGAGTAGCCGGTAGTGAGTAGCTAGTAGTGAGTAGCTGGTAGTGAGTAGCTGGTAGTGAGTAGCTGGGAGTGAGTAGCCGGTAGTGAGTAGCTAGTAGTGAGTAGTGAGTAGCTAGTAGTGAGTAGCTGGTAGTGAGTAGCTAGTAGTGAGTAGCCGGTAGTGAGTAGCTAGCAGTGAGGGTGCTTTCTGATTCCTGATGTGTAAGAGATATGTGACATTTGATATGTGAGATTAGAAACGCGTGGTAGTAATGGAGTTGCGTGGGCCTCTGGCTCTATGTTTCCTAATGCATTATTAAAGACCATGGCACAAGATCTTTATACTGTAAATAGTGTGTAGGCCATGATATCCAGACGATTGCCAGATAAAAAATATGTCATCTGAAGGCTAACCATATGCTTGTTAGATCCATCTATAAGTCATTATAATTATTGCCAAGTTGATCACAAATCATTAAAAGCAGCCCGCGGAGGACAACTCCACGTTTATTGAGATACGTAAGCCGAAACATTTTCGTTACTTTACCCAGCTGTCCAACGAGAGGTAAAACACCAGCTTGCCTTGTCACAGTTTCAACTATGTATGAAACTACCAAGATTTGGAATTTTATATATCACAATTTTTTTATATACATTATGATTGTTTATAAAATGACAGATTATGGCTTACGATGAGAAAGAGGGCTCCAACCATGTTGGCCTTCATCTTCACATCGAGGTCCATAGGGAATGTTATGCCAAAGTTATCGGCAGCAGTGAAATACTCTCGTACGAACCCTGACCATTGTTTGCTGATTTTGCCAACTTCATGCTGCATATCAGGGGAGTAGACCTAGAAAAGGCAACACTTACACGTATGTCTCTTTAGAATTTGGGCCACTCGTCATGCCATAGTGGCTGCTACTTTGCACTGGCTGGTGATGTAATATAGAATTTGTGGAACAGAAGTGGTTTTCATTTCTTATCTGACAGCCAATCCAAGTAGAAGAAGCCATAATCAGCCCTCAATGGCTAATAACAAAATTTTGCTTGGCTAGTTCTCAATGAGGATTGACCAGCTAGAGCAAACAGACTTGAAGCCTTTAAATGTTATCAATTTTGACTGACTAGTTTTAAGTTTTAACTAAAATGGCTGCAGTTATTGCAAGCTAGGATCTCCTTTATATCTACTTAAGAATCTTGATCTATATATATAAATGTTAAACTCCGTCGTTCGGTTTGTCCAGCTATAGCTATTAAAATCTAGGAATTAAAGTTCCACATTGTGCTGGCGATAACCAAACCAATTAAAGATGTAGTTGCGTCAAAAATGAAATTAGGACCCATAAAAGGCTAAAACATCAGCTACAATTTGATGCCATTTTTGTCGTTGTAGACCAACCCTGTCCAGAGATATATGCGTTTGAATGAGGCCCTCTTTTAAAAAGCTCACGTTCCAGCGGGTGCCTATTTCGTGACGTCACAAGCAAGGTATCTGAAACGAAACCACGAGCAATAAATATGAGGTCGATTCGTTAGCCAATCATGCGTGCGAAATTTTTATATAGGCCGTAATAAATGTTATCACTCGTAAAACGCGTTGTCTGTGATCTCGAAGATTCTCATCGCTAGAGAATTCATTCTCATCGTTACTGATTCAACGCGTTTCAACAATTACTAAGTTATACATAGTTTTAAAATGGCTTCAAGTTCGAGCGACCGCTACTCAGAGTTATCTGAGCAACTTTTAGTAAAAGATTAGAGTAGACAGCCTATGGCCAAAGCTGACAGGCGTCAGCAGCGTTTTGCTAAAGAAGAAGACAGAATGGAGGTAAATTAACTTAGAGTCTTCTATACTTTAGTAAATGTAATATTTTTTATAGTCATAAATACATATACTAATTAATAAAATGATAATTCTTTGCTATCTCCAATCATCGTTTCATAGCTTATCTGCCGTTTTACCTAGCTATAATATTTTTTTCGAATTTTCTTTGGTAAATTAGAGTCATGATTACAAATTATTTTCACTCGTAGGAAGTGGGTAAAATCGATTGATCATTGCAAATCTTTAATTTCCAGAACCAAAGCTTTGAATCGTTGGCTTGGCGTACTTGTGCCTTTATTAAATGTTTATTCGTTTTTAAAATTACACTCGCAATCTATTTAACTCCCAATTTGGAAGCTGTCAATAGATACGCTTTAGAATGACATATCTATGAATGACATATTTATTGCATCTACTTTGTTTACATTTACTTGTTTTACTGATTACAGAATGTTTATGTCGTCCCACCAGCCGAAGAAGCTTTGTCATTGTGTGGAAACTGCCATAAAGGAGAAAGCGATACTTGAATGCGTGCTGGATGATGTTTTGTTTGAGTTTGTTGCAGTAGATGAATTTGTCTTATTGTATCAACTAATACTATGTGAGTGGCCACGACTTGATGAATATTTTTAATAAAAGCTTTATGCCGAGATGAAAAATATTTTTGCTTGTAAAAATTATATAATAAAATAATATTGTTGAAGATAATGCAAAACATGATTTGCAGAACATTGTAGTGAATCGGATATGGTATATGGGTGTCCGCAGAACTGGAGAATGTGAGTTCAAATCCAGTTTGCAGCAGACTTCTCATCCTTAAAACTCTATCCCTGTCTATATTCTTTTCAAAGAGGTGGATTGCTTATTTCAATTATTTAGCATTCGGTAAGAATACTAGTAAGAAACTAGTACGTAGGCAATAGGTAATAGGCGACATAA
The DNA here is from genome assembly GCF_963576615.1 of Watersipora subatra. Lineage (NCBI taxonomy): Eukaryota > Metazoa > Bryozoa > Gymnolaemata > Cheilostomatida > Watersiporidae > Watersipora > Watersipora subatra. The sequence goes on from NC_088716.1 coordinate 32,983,340, forward strand.
TGTGGGCGGGGCTTATGGGAGGCTGTATATCGTTTATATAGGTAGCTGCAGAACTGTGCTGATACAAAGACCGCGTTCTACATAAAGTGACTAGACAGAGTTACCGTAGACCGGTAGAATTGGTAGTCGGTACCCAAATGTTTACACAACATTTGGAGAAAGTGAGTAGAACAAACTTTCAATTTTCGTTATTTGAGGCCTTTTAAACATTCATAATAATGCATCTGTAGCAGGATTTAAAATTTTATTCTAGCCAACACGAGCAAATACAAAATAAGATATATGCCAATAGAGCCGCGTAAGACTAGACTTTTATCGCAAATAGCCGATGTGAATACGAGAGATAGAGAGAGGTTGCCAAACGCGTGACATCATTTTTGGCGAGGCTGGGCACGTTTTTGTGGCCTGAGCGTTTTTACAGTGATCAGATTTTTTCGGTTTTAATCTTCAAATATCTTGGCAATGCGATCGCGGAACACAACAAACAACATGTCAACTAATAGAGAAAAAAAAATGCTTTCTTTTAAGATCAACTTAAATTTTGACGCAACTACATCTTTAAGCTATGCTAGATGCAATGAATTCATTGGGCGATATGAGTCATTATGTCTGTTAAAATGACACTACGCAATGTCACTGAAGCTCGCTCTTATATCACTATGTTTCCATGATGCGCAGTGCTTCGGAGTTGCGCTATCTCCGAATCATGGAAACGGCGTCTTCGCACTGAAATCACTGCGCACTGATCAGTGCGAAACCAGTGCAAATTCGCAGCAAGGAAACAGCGACTGCACAGTGGCTGCGCATAGCTCTCATGCCGTGGAGACGGATTCTTCGAGAGCCATAAACTAGTACAAAGGTTGTCCTGCTAATCTTGTTTTTTTACTATTCTTCCGATCTTCTTTCACCTAAATTTAATTATGGCCTGCATTCACGAGGGTGATGAGGTGATTACTTTCCTGGACTTTGTTATCGATGCCAACACTTTTCGAAAAATAGGTGGCAAGTCCTAAATTAACGTTTAAATAATATATTACTTAAAAATACTTATTAAAAATATATTATTATGTAAAAATTGTGTCAAGGTTTGTAAAACCTTGTGAATGTTTATTGTAAATAAAAGTATAATGACGACAGAAGCATTAATAGACCGTTTATGACGTTCGGTATCCGTGATCGATTCTATTTCTCCATCAGGCGATTCGATTTATACAATTTCTCTTCTCTGGCTAATTTGCGGTATTTGCTGAAAACCACTGCCCAGCATGGAAACGTACAATCCCCTCGACTTCGGAGGGGGCTGCTTCGCAGTACTGCGCACCATGGAAACATAGTGTATGTAAGTCTAGCAATAGGGATAGTAGCTTACTCATATTAGTCATTGGCAATGTGCCAGTCTAATGGCGGGAGGCAGGCAACTACATTACCTGCCACTGTTTATCAGCCGTTCTTAATAACCGTGCAACGTCAGACATTCAATACGGGCAATTCAGACGGGCAATAACATCAAAAATTGAGTGCCACATTTAACAAAAGACATTCCTTATAATCATTTCTCGATACTTTCTTAAGTCCTCATTGAATCCTGACATTGAGAGCCACTTCCTCCATGTCAGGGTCACACTGAACCATTGGACCGCTAGCTGTCTCAGCTCGACATTTCTGCACTTCTGACTGAATTGCTAGCGATTAAAACTGGTCAATGTAAAATAAAAAGTTTGACCACTATTCACTTAATAAGCAGTGTCGGACCAACTCCGGAAGGGAGGAATTAATAGAAGTCAACCCCTAAAACTGATGAGCGATCTTAACAAGATTCAATTGGACCACAACTTACTATCTTTTACATTTTAGTTATTTCTTCCTTTACGTTAAATAGAGCTGTAAAGTATACGATTAATACACAAAGTATTTTTTAAAGAACAATGATGAAAATATTTTTCTTTTGTATTTGAAATAAAAATCGATAATTCCTATCAGAGAAATATTCTTTTTGTAGCTGGTAAATATTGTTTAGTTAGCTGTTAGCATTAGCTTTGATGCCTGTTGCTAACTAGCAGCGTGTAGTATAAAACTGTTTGAGGGCACTTCAATACGATGAGACACCGCAATACGATGAGACACCGTAATACGATGAGACACCGCAATACGATGAGACACCGTAATACGATGAGACACCGTAATACGATGAGACACCGTAATACGATGAGACACTGTAATACGATGAGACACCATAATACGATGAGACACCGCAATACGATGAGACACCGCAATACGATGAGACACTGTAATGCGATGAGACACCGTAATGCAATGAGACACTGTCATACGATGAGAAATTGTAATACCATTAGATACTCTATGCAATACCACGAGGTACCATGACATGATCCGAGGCTATGATTAAATGAAGCATGATAATAAAATATTTTGATATGCCATGACTAAGCATGGTGGTAACCAATCAAGGTCATGATACAAATCAAGGTCATGATATAACCTGTAGCAATTTTAAGAAATTAATAATAGGCATCCTGCGAGGGTGGCCGTATTACTTGTTGATGTCTGAATGGGACAAAGTAACATAATTGGTCAATTCGACCCAAAACTATCGACCAGAAGCTTCAACTGCATTGATACATGATTGATCCAATCTGTGTAGAATTTACATATCAGTGAATTTTGTGATGAACAGATTCCAAATTCTGCTCTCATGTGCTGGAAGAAATGATCGAACAAAGTTTAATATTTGATCATTGATAATAGGACAGCGCCTCACCCATAGAGTTAGAAGATAACTGTATGTATGGCTTCACCTAACTTAACAAGCCGAGTAACGGCATAGGAATAATAATATAAGTGCTATTTTGAATGAAAGCCAAAGGCAAATGCATACCTTGAAGGAAACGTCCTGAGTACAACAGGGACCTTGGCAGATGCACACAGGACCCTCAATGATGAAGACAACATTGTCACTGGCATCCAATATTTGGTACTTGGGAGCCAAGCAGCTCTGCCTGCAATGTCACCTCGCTCTTACAAGAATGTATCAGAACAACGCAGAAGGTTCGTCCATCTCAAACATAACTTCTACGATTATGATGCGGATTTTAACAGGAATAAGAGGTTAACAGCAGACTGGATTAACATTTGTGTAATATTATTATTATTATTTCGATAATTAAATAATTGGATTAAGCATGCTTTACAAAGCAAGCTTTTTTCCCATCAATTTTTATCAGATTTTAAAAAGAAAAACCTGAATTTCATGTGAACAGCAGAGAAAGATAATCACAAGCCAATCTAAAAATATTAAACATTGAAATTCATTCACTTGTTAGCATGAGAACCAGTTAAAATGAAAAACTTCTGCGTGTAACAAAAAGCAATAAAGCAGAAGATGCGAAGTTTCGTTTTTTAAGATTATCAAAAATAATATGATAGTCTCCTATAACCTGACGACCATTAGGCCAGCAGTTGTTAGATTGAACATAGTTCACTTAGCCCAAGTTTTACATGAATTACTCAAATTCCACTTGAATTATCAAGAAGGATTCACGTATTGTTTGTTCCCTCAATTGAGCAGGCTCACAAGTACACCCTTAAGGGGTCTACTTGTGAGCCTGCTCAATTTATTTCGGTTCGGCTAAGCCACATGCCACACGGCATCCGAAGTCACTTCGCTTCCTAGATATCATACCTATGGAGACAGGACACTGTTTCATTGGTAGTTTTTATGTATTTGAGCTAAATAATTCTATTGTAAACAAAAAACTTTGAGGAACAATTATTAATTATAATTACGCAGCAGATTTATCAGAAGATCGTTCAGCTGCTCAAAATAAATCACTCGATACAAAGATTTTGCAAACCCTTCCCATCAACATGATTATATTTTTATTAACATATGAATGTTTTTCTATGCTGAGTACATAAAAAACAAAAACAGTCTTTATCTTAGTACTGTGGTTTTACATGAATAAATCAGTCAACGATACTTCATCAGGATGAGTATGACACATTACTTCTATTCTACACATAGATATAGTAAACCCTAGATATGCGAATAATCAAAACAAGTGAGGCCTATAATTAGCATGACTCAACGTCATGGTGATGTGCAAAGCGAATCAGCTGATCTATTAACTCCTATTGACGTAGCACTAAAAACTGCTCAATTTTTCCATAGTTTGTGCATCTGAGACTGCATACTTTATTGAAAATATGTAAAACTTATATGCAGTAATACTTCAACTTACAAGTGCCCTAACGTACGAGAAACTTGAGGTACGAGCCAGCTTTTAAGCAAGTTTTAGCACTAAAATACGAGCCATGTTTGAGATACGAGCACATGAGACAGTTGCCAAGTATGTCGGAGGTGTTTTATGAGAACAGCATCACTCTGTATTTTCAACTGCTCAGATTATACTTTTGTACCATGTTTACCATGTGAAAAATAGACATTCGGACAAGTTGCCTAGCGGTCGTGCATTAACCCTTGGTGACAACACCTGTGTTCGTCCTGATCGCAACACGTTGGAAGGGCGACAAAGGCAAACGTCCTTAGATAGGTTTCTCTTAAAACGGCCGGCTGGTCGTGAGAGCGAAACAAAAGAAAAATTAGCAAACCAGCGAGAAACTTAAAACTATGAACGCCGAAGAAACTTTAATTACGTTAAGTTAAAGATTAAAGTTTGCTTCTAAGTTTGTCTTTTACGACTTGGATAAAATCTAAATTTATCAAAGTCAACTGTTGTAATGAAGGATAACTTATCTCTCCCTCTCTGGCAAATGCTAGCGTTAGCCGCTATTTTATGTATTTGATTTTACATTTTAATTAATCACATTTCCTTGCATTATTTTTATTTGTTGTTTTTTGAAAGCATGTGGTAAGTTAGGACAATAACCAACATGTTCGTTCTGTTACAATATATTGTTTTGAGTGTTTTATATGCATTTTCAGAGTATGAAAACCTATCAATATGTATTTAATTGTTCTATATATAAATAAATTGCACCAACATGCGAGTAAATTGACATACGAGCTCAGTCTCTGAACGCATTAAGCTCGTAAGTCGAAGTATGACTGTAATGACTTTGGATGAGAAAGGCAAGAACCTTACACACATGGTAATGAATAATACCAATGATTTAGAAGCTTCTATATTATTGATAATACAAAGAGTGACCAAATAGAAATTAAACTAATAACAAACTAATGAATCAAATGAGGTTTAGAAGCAGTTACGCTGGACCACTGTATTAAACACCCATTAGACATAACTGAAAATAACTAGACCAGATAGTTTTTGTCTAAGGTTGGTTGAACTAGATTCCTGCTTTGAAGCGGCATAGTGTTTTCTGATTTTAGTATAGCGATTTAATATAGTTTTGAGTAGACTGTTGGCATGCACTGTACATGTAAAACCTTGATGGAGGTTATGTAATACGACATATATGTTACTGTCTGTGATGTTACTTGTTTAAAAGCTCTCTGTGTGATACCACAGCTCTCCATGTGTGAACGTAGGCACTTTTCTGCAGCAATTCATATTCGGCCTATCAATCTGGTCACCAATCCTCCTCTGTTTTTAACTGAGATTAGGGTTATGTCATCACTATTTCTACTTCCCACTACTTCGACATCGGTCAAAAACTTGATACGCTCATCACATTTGAGTTAGAAAAAAAATCCTCATCACCGAACTCCTCATCTTCACCTTCCTCAGCTTTTGTCTCTTCTTTCTTTTTCTTTCTAGCCAGAGAATGTAGCAGGAGTTGGCCAGTTTTTTTCAGCCCTGCTCACATCCAGATCAATACAGTTAACATTGGGACATGGTGTGAAATCTGCTTTTATGAACAGTGCTCCAAGTGCAGATCTAAAGCACTGCAGATCCGGATTATTGTTTTAGCCACCCTTAGATCGTATTGTGGAAAACAGAATCTCAATGTGATCCTGGTTGATCTTAAAGGTTAGGAAGTAGTTGATGTAAGGGTAGTTGCTGAAAAGATATTGAGCAATGTCATGTACAGATTTGGCTGCTGACTCAAAACCAATGACGAAATGATGATGATTTTCCTATTATTTTCCACTAGCAGCTTTCAGCTTGGTGTCTTTAATCGGCATAGATAGCTTATGATATTGTTGAGAACTTCTTGTTTTGAGTTGAAGTTCTGTTTTGTTATGGGCAATTCAGGATATACGGATACCTGGGGTGTTGTAGTCTCTTCTGATGACATTTCACTAAGAATTTGGTCTTATTGTTATGTTTATGACTTAAAAACTAGCATGCCAAGCGTGATTCCACTACTAAACTTATTGCTCAATTGAAGGCTTTGATGCTGTGATGCACATCACTACGACGTAACGTCGTGAAAACAACAGCCAATTATAGGCCTCACTTTTGCTCCATTGTATTGATAGCTATTCGCCAATCTAGGGTTTACTATATCTATGATTCTACACAAAAGAAAACCACAACCATCCTCTTGCATTTATGAAAACTTAAGTGCAACATCTTTCGTTTATGCAACACCATCACAAGTCCGTGTGAGCCTTGTCGTAAATTGCTTCATGTTGATTATTTAACGAAATAAAAGTATCGTGCCATTTCTTTTTTAACTTTGCTCACGTAGGGGAAGACGGGGCAAGTTGGGTCAAGGGGCATGTTGGGTCAGGCCATTTTCTGAAAATCTGTAATGCTGTGAAACTAAATAATTAGGTCAAGAGGTGAAGGTCAAACTGAGATCACTTCCTGTGATTACAATCAACACTTTCAAAAAGGGAGTGAATTATTAGCAAATATCAATATTTTGGCCTTATTTGACAACCTGTTCACTAAAGCAGTACACTAAAATTTTGTCATAAAAGTTGGGGATACAATGCTGATGTTTTGTGTTGTGGATGCTTGCGTAGTTTCCTAAAATTTGATGGATTATAAACTTGCTAAATTAATTTCTTCAGACAAAGAAAACATGTTTTACAAAATGGCGGCCAATGGGGCAAGTTGGGTCAAAATTTTGGGGCTAGTTGGGTCAGTGACCCAACTTACCCCAATTGACCTAAGATGGTATAAAATATGAATTTATCATTGCAGATCATGGTACGGAGCAGAAACAGATGTACAAAAAGAGGATCTACAGTGTCTCAGTTAGAGAAGGCAGCTAATAAAGTCACCACACTGAAATGCTCAGTGAGAGAAGCTAGCAAAACATTTGGAATACCCAGAACATCACTACAGCACTGCATTAATCAATCTGCCAGTCAACCTGCTACAGTTACAATTGGATATCAAGGTGTTGCTCAAGCACATATGGTCTTTACCAATGCACAAGAGAAAGAAATAGCTAACCACATCAGAGCTTTTGATGACCAATTCTATGGACTTACTGCTGAGCAGTGCAAAAAGCTCGCCTACAGTTATGCAAAATCTACCATCACAAACATCCCTTCATCTTGGACTAGAAACAAAGCAGCAGGTGAAGAATTTATTACAAGATACAATTAGTATAAGTTAGAATAGAACATGGTTAATTGAACTGAACCCAACCACTATTATATTTAGGCCTATATTATTATATTATTGTGTTAAGTGTTGTATACCATTAAATTATTCTTAGGTGCTGACTGGTTTGAGAAGTGTAAACTCCGGAATCGACTCACGGTGAGAAAGCCAGAAGCAACGTCGCTGGCTAGGCAAACCGCGTTCAACAGAGCCGTGGTATCCGAGTTCTACAGGAAACTAGAAGACGTTTATACAAGGTTCAAGTCATTATTGTATTTATTTCTATTGCGGTTACTAATGTTATAGCAGATTAGTTGTCACCAAGTTATTAGTAGCAAAACTGGACAAATATTGTTTCAATCTGTTTTAGGTATGAATTTTCACCCAAGGACATTTACAACATGGATGAGAGTGGATTTACTACAGTTCAAAACCCGAGTAAAGTTATCAGCACGAAAGGGAAAAAGCAGATTGGGGCAACCACTTCGCTGGAACAAGGCGAACTGACCACTTTAGCATGCACAATCAATGCTTTGGGTAACGCTCTGCCTCCTTTCTACATATTCAAACGGGTGAGATGGAATGAAGCGTTTCTCAATGGGACTCCTGTAGGCTCAAATGGTACAGCCTCAAAGTCTGCATGGGTGACAATCGAAATACTTGTACAATTATACTTACCATTTTTTATCAAGCATGTCCGATGCACCTGCGAAAAACCAGTTCTGCTGATACTCGATAATCACTGCTCACACATTTTTCTCGAATCTGTAACTCTTTGAAAAGAATCAGGAGTTGTTCTGCTCACCTTGCCACCCCACACATCACACCGATTACAGCCTCTGGATAGAACGGTTTTCGGTCCGATGAAAACATATTTTACCAGGGCAATGGATAACTTTATGAAAACGTATCCGACCAGAGGCATAAGAATACAAGACATTGGTGCACTAACTGAGCGAGCATTCGGGCAAAGCATGACTGTTGCCAACATAACATCAGGCTTTCGTTCTACTGGTATATTTCCGCTAAACACGGATGCATTTTCCGACGCCGACTATGTTCCAGCCGATGTAACGGATAGACCACAAACAGTGGTCAATGAGCAAGTTGATCCGACTTTAGCTGAGTCAAGTACATCACAGACTCTAATCGAGAAACCAAGCATGCCTAGTAAATCTCGGGCTCTAATTGATGAACCAAGCACGCCTAGCACTTGAAATTCTCTGTCACTGGTGGAGGTTACTTCTAAGCAGCCTGTTGCCCCTCAGGGTATTTCTAGTTCACCGGTGGTGGCGGCGGCTACCTCTAAGCAGCCTGGAACCCCTCAGGGTATTCTTCCCCTGCCAAAAGCTGCTCTACGAAAAGATGGAGCTACCAGAAGAAAGCGAGTAAAGACAGCGATTCTGACAGATACACCAGAGAAAGAGAGAATAGAGCAAGAACAAGCGGACAGGTTAAATAAGACCAAGAAACAACCTAGGCCTAAACACAAGAAACCAGAATCCAGTAGTGAAGATGATGAGCAGAGTGGATTAGCTGTGCTAGATACAGACAGCGATTCACCATCTGAAGAGGAAACACAAGAACCAGATGTACCAGATGTAGTAGTAAAAGGGGCATTTGTGGTGGTAAAATACCAAGAGAAACGTTCGACCATAGGCTATGTCAGGATGGTTGTTGGCAAGGATGATGGTGATTAGAGTGGACTTTTACAAGAAAACTCCACAGGGCACATTCTCTAAACCATTACAGCCAGACATCACCGGTGGAGACTGAGCAAATTGTCAGTGTTGGGGGCGCCTCTTTCAACTGGAACAACTGTTCGAGCATTAGGTTGTGTCAGCTTTGGCAATAAGCTGGATGGAATGGGCTTTGAGTTGCGTTAGACATCTTTATGTTATATTAAGTACTAATAATAGCCCCGAGTAGATTTACTTTACTTCTTTTGTTCATGTATATACTTTGCTATTAGTAGTTAGTGCCCATATTCATGCACATGTCTGAACTCAAATCTTACCTACATTGGTCATTTTGAACCTCTGTCACAAGTGTATTTTTTGAAACCATTATGCTGTTAGTTACTTGACCTAATAAACTTAAAAAAGCTTAATTGATATGTTAGATATCATGGCAATAACATGGTGACCCAACTTGCCCCATGTGTGGGGTAAGTTGGGTCAGGAGAAAGGTTTTCCGGTATCATTTGTGACTGATTAACTATTGGCATTGCATCAACAAGAAATTGGGCTATTGCATAAAACATGTTAATCTATCTCTACAACAAAAAGTTTGAATCTCTGATACTTATTTTGGCCACAAGATTCAAAAAACCAATTTTTGACCCAACTTGCCCCGTCTTCCTCTACTTAAGGAAAAATGTGATGCGTGCTCGCTAGAATTTTAATCAGCTAATAAGAGCAAGGGTTCGTCCACGAAATTTCGAGCGGGACCGAAATGGTTCGTTTCGGCCAGAAATGTCTTTGGTCGAACAGTTTACAACTGACAGCGACGTCGTTTTGTGTCGTTTAGTTTGTTTCGGCTCTCTATGACCACTCCTTCAGCGTACAAGTAGTCTAAGCATACCTCAATCACCACAGCTAGTACAGGCATGCCAGGCTAACACAGGCATGTCAGGCTAGTACAGGCATGTCAGGCTAGTACAGGCATATCAACTACTGCAAACGCTTCAAGCTCCTATATTTCAGCTTGAATAAGCAAACAATTTTCCGACTGGAATGCAATGATGACGAAAGTTGAACCAAAATGAAACCCACCCTGATAGCAAACAATCATTTTGGGAGTGTACCATTACTCACAGAGAAATTGATGATAGTTTTAGCGTGTTGAGCTTTGATTTCAGCTGCTGAATTCGTGTACATACAAACGATAGAAAAATCATAAAACTGCCACAGACCAGGTGTAGTCATGTAGTCCGTCATTTGTACAGACTTATATATTTATTTTATGATCAAACTAATAGATTTTGCTCTGTAAACTATTTCACTGGCATTAATTTGCCTGTCGTGCTCAAGGACCACATCAAATAATGACCGCATCTTCGGCTGTGACCAAAGAGAAGTGATTCTAGGTGTATTTTAAAAAACAAACTCATCGGACGAGGAAAGCCCATCATGCCACAGTTATTGCGGACAAATATGGGTGTCTAGTCGTACTTACGCCTGCCTCACAGAGCCAATGATGTTGCCGACCGGTGCTTCCACAGTGACAACCATGGCACAGCAGTCAGCCGAGGCACACCAGTTGCAACCAGCACAGCATTTGAACTCCCTGTTCACCTTCATCACCTCCTAGAAAACCATATATAAAATAACCTACAAATCTATCTATACTCAACAGTTTACCCAATAACAAATATAGCAAAATTCATTTATTTTGTGAGACGCGAATATGTGCGGAATTACGCATCACTGATTTGGTACAGCAGAACCCGCTTGATTCCCTAAACCATGAGAAGTAGGTACATATAGTAATCACTAGCTAGTTCAACGTGAGTTCATATGAGAAACAGGTACATACAATAATCACTAGCTAGTACAACATGAGTTCATATGAGAAACAGGTACATATAGTAATCACTAGCTAGTTCAACGTGAGTTCATATGAGAAACAGGTACATATAGTAATCACTAGCTAGTTCAACATGAGTTCATATGAAAAACTGGTACATACAGTAATCACTAGCTACTACAACATGAGTTCATATGAGAAACAGGTACATACAGTAATCACTAGCTAGTACAACATGAGTTCATATGAGAAACTGGTACATATAGTAATCATTAGCTAGTACAACATGAGTTCATATGAGAAACAGGTACATACAATAATCACTAGCTAGTTCAACATAAGTTCATATGAGAAATAGGTACATACAGTAATCACTAGCTAGTACAACATGAGTTCATATGAGAAACAGGTACATATAGTAATCACTAGCTAGTACAACATGAGTTCATATGAGAAACTGGTACATACAGTAATCACTAGCTAGTACAACATGAGTTCATATGAGAAAGAGGTACATACAGTAATCACTAGCTAGTACAACATGAGTTCATATGAGAAAGAGGTACATACAGTAATCACTAGCTAGTACAACATGAGTTCATATGAGAAACAGGTACATATAGTAATCACTAGCTAGTTCAACATGAGTTCATATGAAAAACTGGTACATACAGTAATCACTAGCTAGTACAACATGAGTTCATATGAGAAACAGGTACATACAGTAATCACTAGCTAGTACAACATGAGTTCATATGAGAAACAGGTACATACAGTAATCACTAGCTAGTACAACATGAGTTCATATGAGAAACTGGTACATATAGTAATCACTAGCTAGTACAACATGAGTTCATATGAGAAACAGGTACATACAGGTGACTCGCAACTAGTGACACGCAACTAGTGACACGCAACTAATGACTCGCAACTAGTGACACGCGACTAGTGACTCACAACTAGTGACTCGCAATTAGTGACACACAACTAATGACTCGCAACTAGTGACTCGCAACTAGTGACACACAACTAGTGACTCGCAACTAGTGACTCACAACTAATGACACGCAACTAGTGACACGCAACTAGTGACACACAACTAATGACTCGCAACTCGTGACACGCAACTAGTGACACGCAACTAGTGACTCGCAACTAGTGACACACAACTAATGACTCGCAACTCGTGACACGCAACTCGTGACACGCAACTAGTGACACGCAACTAGTGACACGCGACTAGTGACACACAACTAGTGACACAGAATTAATGACTCGCAACTAGTGACACACAACTAATGACTCGCAACTCGTGACTCGCAACTAGTGACTCGCCAGTTCTGGTACACGCAAGAAGGCCAGGGTGCTCACTGCTCAGGGGAATTCCGGAAATAATTTTTCTTACACTGTAGATTCATCGGTGTGTATAACATCAGTTTTATACACACAGCAATTAAGCATGTTCCCATATTGGCCACCAGCAACCACAAATCGCTCGCTAAACTATCGCAATGATACGATAGTTTACAGATGTGAGTACTGCCAGTTGCTCCAGGCGGTCGGCGCAAAAGTTGAGCGCTGTTTACCTTTTGCGGGAAACCGCCGACAAAATTTTCCAAAGCATTGTGAAGGCGAGGCTTATCTAGGGCACTAACCAACCTGTCCCATGTTGTCAGTGATATGCATAACAAAACCCCTCTGCGGTCCACAGCACTGTCGGTGACACGTTTCAGATTCTTCTGCTGCAAAGAAGACCTGCTGACCGAGTGAATTTTTGATAGCGTATCTGTTGGAGGTTTCCCAGTTGACAAAAACTAAAAAGAGTGTAGGAGTTGATAAAGGCAAACGACTTTGCTTGAGAGGAAGAGAAGAGACAAGTGATAAAGAAGGCTATCGTGTGCACCTTTAGGTCAATAATTGCTACAGTATCAGCTGAATAAGTCATAATCCATCGTTCCATTTTAGGTTTCTATTTCAATAGTTCTGCTATTTTTTACAGAAACAAGAAGTAGCTCATTTGGATCTTTTACAGAAATGCTCTGCAGAGAGAATGGAGAGCTGGTGAAGATCAGTATGAATAGTAATTTTACATGGCGTGGGCAAAATACTGGAGAAACATCAAGTACCAACGCTAGCAGCAAATTAATGTTCTAATACTGGCGTGTGCCAGCAAAGATTGATAGTATTACTTGTATCTCTTCAAGTCATACTTGACCCTGTCCGAAAACAAATTAATTGATTTATATCAAAACAAAGATTGCTTAAAATAATATAATGCAATTAAAACTAAAAACTGTTTTAAAAATGAAATTAGTACTTGTAAACAAATACTAAAAAAAAACATTTATTACTATAATTAATTTCTATGAATGTCAAGGACAAAAAATTACACACACTTTTAGCATCTCCAATGCGCTGTGCACCAGTTTGCAGGAGGTGGAAAAGTCTATGCATGTTATAAATAAACCATTTATAGTGGCTCCACATGCCCGTGTTCGAGCAGTATTGCAAGTCAATGACATAAATACCCTACAGGATGAACTTATTCACGGAGTTATATTTCGCGAAAATTGCCATTTCATGCATATTTGCGGATTAATTTATTCGCGGCTGAAAACTGCTACTCTCTATGAAGAGTTAACTCTATTACGTCTACCAATAGAGTTAACCCTACGCATGCGCGCATTGCGTGTTTCGTTTTCTATTTAGCTTACAACTACGGGTGGATCGTGCTGAGGCGGGACAGCTAAGCTATAAATTTTTTGCTGCGTTCAGAGGTTTTTACGAATATTCACAGATTTGGAGGCCTTCGATGAACCAAAAATTTGCGGTAAGTGATGAGTTTTTTCAAAACCATTTACTAAATTAGTTGAATTTTACTTTGGTTCTTCGGTAAAACGCAATATTTATTTTTTCCATCCCTACCGCTTCACTATTTGTTTTAGTGTGAGAGAGAGAGATTTTTCATCATACACGCAAGCACAATGACTGCAAGGGTGGTATATGTCATTCTTAGAAGATCACCAATCATTCAGGGAGGTATGGAAATTGAGGTAGAAGCGACCGCAGCTACTTACGAGGAGAATATATCTGTTTTAGAAAAGGAACAAAAACACCTTTACGAGCACAAATCTTTGGCCAACCGGCAAAACTTTGCAAAAGTAAGCCACGAGGAGAGTTCTGATGATTACTTCCTTACCAGTCATTTAGTAGCGAGAGAATCGCCTTTAAAATCTACCCAAGACGGTGACAGCGACAGAGCTGCTATTACCAAAATAACTAGTCAGAGAGCACCATTACACGCTAGTATTCACTTATCAAGAGTATCAGTTTAATTTTATTGCTCTAGACAACCGCCATATAGACTAAACTGTTTATATTTACTCCATTTATCGTTTGTAAAATTTTATTTGTATTTGAAATATTTTATTTGTACACTCAAGTTTGTAATAAATTATAATATATCTATACATGAAATAAAATATGTAATTTAATCATGTTTGCTGCAGCGATATCAAGGAGTTGTTGTCGATGAAGGGGTCTAGGTTGACTGGTTGTTTTTCTGCCAATATTCTTGCCTTGATGAATATTACTACTTGTCTCTAGCTTTTGTAATCGAAGTAGGTTGTTTCATTCTCAATCTGCAGTAAACACAAAAAAGAAAACATATTAATAAGTGCAAAAACGTGCTGTGGTGCAGACGTGCAAAAACAATAGCTGAAGTATTTAATGAAAGCGATCAGTTTTTAAACAAAAGAATTAACTAATGCAGTTAATTATGGAAAAATGTATCTGCACTGCAAATCAAATACATACCATAATGTCCAGATCAGAATCATGATCGTCCTCAACTTCGGTATTAGAGATTGATGGAGTTGATTTCAATGTAAAAAGACTAGGAGAGATTTTTTGCGATGACGAAGCCATGCCGAATAATTTGTGAAAACCTTGAATAATTTTGTAAAGTTTGATGCAATGGCAATAAAACTCGAAGCCCGGCGATGATTTTAAAGAAGTTTTGGAACTCGGCTACGTTTAGTACTTCTGCCTAGCGGCTATTTTTGCGATGACGCCATTCTGCATATCTTATGACAACCTTGAATAATTTTGTAAAGAAATGTGATGCATTGGCAATGGTGTTAGCTCAAAGCCCAGGCAATGATTTTAAAAATGTTTTGGAACTCAACTACGGTTAGTATTTATATTAAAAACTAGCCTAGCAGCTAGTTTTTAATTTGATGCAGTAGTTATTCTCCCTGGTGATTAAAAATAGAACTAATTATTTACGGAATTTAATAATTCGCGGAATTGACTGCTCGCGAAATCACGAAATTTTCTAACCAACGAATATTTTCATCCTGTAGGGTATAAAACATAAAATATAAAATCCCTATACCGTAAATATCCTCAGAATAGATTATTCATGCTGTTGGAGCATCTACCGTATTGACAAAAGAAATGCAATGCTTCTTTTAATTTTTTGTTGCAATAAAAATGCGAAAACACATGAATCTGAAATTTTTTGCTCCAAGTGCATATTTGTGGTATGATTGCACACATAGCAATTAAAATGTTTAGTTCTCAGGGTTCCTATCTTCCATCGCAGAAAGGCAAAGGGAAGCAAACTGGATTTTGACATCTACCGTGTCGAAAATGCAACACAATATGAACACTTCACTTCTGCACAGTACTGTTTAAATTCTTATCTCACATCTCCTTTAACACAGCGCTCATGTACTACTTCATGATGGACCTAAGAACATCTCTACGACACAAGAACATTAGGCACCCTGGCAATGTTTAGCATCCGGTGGCCCCACTGACAACCTGTGGCCCCACTGACAACTTGTGGCCCCACTGACAACCTGTAGTTCCACTGACAACTTGTGGCCCCACTGACAACCTGTGGCTCCACTGACAACTTGTGGCCCCACTGACAACCTGTGGCCCTACTGAAAACTTGTGGCCCCACTGACAACCTGTGGCTCCACTGACAACTTGTGGCCCCACTGACAACCTGTGGCTCCACTGACAACTTGTGGCCCTACTGACAACCAGTGGCTCCACGGACAACTTGTGGCCCCACTGACAACCTGTGGCTCCACTGACAACTTGTGGCCCCACTGACAACCTGTGGTGCCACTGACAATATGCCTAGTGGCATGTAAACTCTTCAGCTACGAAACATGTTAATACGTCCTCCTCATTTCTACGATCAAAACCACAACTTCGAAGCCAAAAATTCAGAACGTGTAACACTAGAGAATGTGTCAGTCAGGGAATTCATGATCATGTGCATTACTGTGAATTATTGAGACAAGTGAAAGCAAGTGATCAATCTGGCAATTCCAACCTGGTTTTTAACTATACAATAGACACTCCTATAATGTGTAACTCCTATAAAGTAAATTCCATATAACGTTAAGAATTGATGTTAAATTTTTGCTTTGTACTACGCAAAAAATTCCATACAACGTAGTAAAGTGTCAAGTCGGTGCACGTTCTTAAATTCAAAATTAATAACAGGAATATCGTTTTCACTCATTCCGTACTTGGGCGAGAAAACGACATACTGTAAAATATTTAATTGAATGCCACCTCTATTTGAATGCCACCTCTATTTGAACGCCACCTCTATTTGAATGCCACCTCCATTTGAACGCCACCTCTATTTGACCGCCACTATGAGAGAAGCGTTGAAAAATAAAGTGGCACCCTCTACTTGAATTCCACATCCATTTAACCGCCACTTTGGCAAGCTTTGATCTTTATGAACCCATAATATCAAGTGATCAGTAGAAAAGTGTCAGCCAAATCGTATTAATAATGAATCATTTACATCAATAACAATCAATTTTTTCATTACCGACCTGCAAAGCTTTTCGCCTTTTTTGTTAAAACTTTAAAAGCAACACCATAGAAATAATTAATAACTGTCTCAGGCTAATTGTAGTTCCTTGTTTCACGCAGCCTTGATACTTCCAAGTATTAACTTAAGTATTAAGTATATTAACGAAGTATTACTCTTCTTACTTTATTGTAAAATTATCGCAATCATGGACCAAAAACCGAGTGAGAGTGATAAGAACAAGGAGGAAAGTTGTCAATACAACCAATAATACTACAGTTACAGTGCAGCCAATAAATTAAAACGCTAAGCACAGTTTTTCAACTTTTTCAAGGGCCTAAAGAGGATGTTTGGAAAGATCTTGGAATGGATTAGGCAATCTACATGCATTTCTTCAATCGTATAACGTAAAGTTCCTATAATGTAAAACGTCCCTGGAATGGATTATTTACGTTGTAAGAGCGTCTACTGTATCAGTTCTTTCCCGAAGGTATGTGGGTGCCGAAAGGCAAATGCATCCATAAATTCATGTACAAACAACAAATGAACAGAAACAGGAATTTATGTTTGGAGAGCTTTGAGCACATCACGGCTACCTTCAAGGAGCTCTATCTGCTGATGAACGAGAAGCTGGTCAATCTGTGTGAGGTATTCGAGGCCGGGAGGGCACCCAGGGATGGCCTCAGGTCTAGCCATCCATTGTTGCTGTTGGCCTGCTGGAGGCTGACCTACAACACAAAGAAAAGGACTTGCATGTTCATGCTTATCTTGTTACTACATAACAATAACATACGCACTGTAAATGTAAACATGTTGTAATGAGCAAGGAATGGCGTGTAAATGTAACTTGCTTCGACTTGTTATTGTAATGTTATTGTAAAATTATTGCAATTGTGGTCTATAAAACCAGTAGAGTGGATCAGAAAAATGAGAAAAATTGTCGATGCAAACAAAAAAAACTGCAGTTACGGTATAGCAAACGGAATGAGAAATTAAGTATAGTTTTTCCTTTTTGTATGTCCAAAGATGTGAGTTTGAAAAGATCTTTGGAATGGGTTGTGCAATTTACAATTCTAGAACAGACTATTTACGTTGTAGGAGCGCCTACTGTATAATTGACAGGAAATCCATTTCAATGCCTTCTGCTAACACAGTAAAACAGTTATTTCCATTATATAATGATTTCGGCGAAGATTGGACATTTCGAATTGGAAAAAAAGTTTCAAGGCAAGTTTATAAAATCAGGGTTTGCATGCATATTACCGAATGTTATATTTTTCAGAGGCTCAACAGAAACAGTAAGGATCTTATGTAAGGTGGAACAGTTGGCATAAGGATCTTGTGTAAGATGGAACAGTTGACATAAGGATCTCGTGTAAGGTGGAACAGTTGACATAAGGATCTTGTGTAAGGTGAAACAGTTGGCATAAGGATCTTGTGTAAGATGGAACAGTTGGCATAAGGATCTTGTGTAAGGTGGACAGTTTACATAAGGATCTTGTGTAAGGTGGAACAGTTGGCATAAGGATCTCGTGTAAAGTGGAACAGTTGACATAAGGATCTTGTGTAAGGTGAAACAGTTGGCATAAGGATCTTGTGTAAGATGGAACAGTTGGCATAAGGATCTTGTGTAAGGTGGAACAGTTTACATAAGGATCTTGTGTAAGGTGAAACAGTTGGCATAAGGATCTTGTGTAAGGTGGAACAGTTGGCATAAGGATCTTGTGTAAGGTGGAACAGTTGGCATAAGGATCTTGTGTCAGGTGGAACAGTTGGCATAAGGATCTTGTGTAAGGTAGAACAGTTTTCATGAGAATCTTGTGTAAGATGGAACAGTTGGCATAAGGATTTTGTGTAAGGTAGAACAGTTGACATAAGGATCTTGTGTAAAGTAGAACAGTTGGCATAAGGATCTTGTGTAAGGTGGAACAGTTGGCATAAGGATCTTGTGTAAGGTGGAACAGTTGGCATAAGGATCTTGTGTAAGATGGAACAGTTGGCATAAGGATCTTGGTTAAGGTAGAACAGTTGGCATAAGGATCTTGTGTAAAGTAGAACAGTTGGCATAAGGATCTTGTGTAAGGTGAAACAGTTGGCATAAGGATCTTGCGTAAGGTGGAACAGTTGGCATAAGGATCTTGTGTAAGGTGGAACAGTTGGCATAAGGATCTTGTGTCAGGTGGAACAGTTGGCATAAGGATCTTGTGTAAGGTAGAACAGTTTTCATGAGAATCTTGTGTAAGATGGAACAGTTGGCATAAGGATTTTGTGTAAGGTAGAACAGTTGACATAAGGATCTTGTGTAAAGTAGAACAGTTGGCATAAGGATCTTGTGTAAGGTGGAACAGTTGGCATAAGGATCTTGTGTAAGGTGGAACAGTTGGCATAAGGATCTTGTGTAAGATGGAACAGTTGGCATAAGGATCTTGGTTAAGGTAGAACAGTTGGCATAAGGATTTTGTGTAAGGTGGAACAGTTGGCATAAGGATATTGCGTAAGGTGGAACAGTTGGCATAAAGATCTTGTGTAAGATGGAACAGTTGGCATAAGGATATTGCGTAAGGTGGAACAGTTGGCATAAGGATCTTGTGTAAGATGGAACGGTTGGCATAAGGATCTTGGTTAAGGTAGAACAGTTGGCATAAGGATCTTGTGTAAAGTAGAACAGTTGGCATAAGGATCTTGTGTAAGGTGAAACAGTTGGCATAAGGATCTTGCGTAAGGTGGAACAGTTGGCATAAGGATCTTGTGTAAGGTGGAACAGTTGGCATAAGGATCTTGTGTCAGGTGGAACAGTTGGCATAAGGATCTTGTGTAAGGTAGAACAGTTTTCATGAGAATCTTGTGTAAGATGGAACAGTTGGCATAAGGATTTTGTGTAAGGTAGAACAGTTGACATAAGGATCTTGTGTAAAGTAGAACAGTTGGCATAAGGATCTTGTGTAAGGTGGAACAGTTGGCATAAGGATCTTGTGTAAGGTGGAACAGTTGGCATAAGGATCTTGTGTAAGATGGAACAGTTGGCATAAGGATCTTGGTTAAGGTAGAACAGTTGGCATAAGGATCTTGTGTAAGGTGGAACAGTTGGCATAAGGATATTGCGTAAGGTGGAACAGTTGGCATAAAGATCTTGTGTAAGATGGAACAGTTGGCATAAGGATATTGCGTAAGGTGGAACAGTTGGCATAAGGATCTTGTGTAAGGTACAATAGTTGGCATAAGGATCTTGTGTAAGATGGAACAGTTGGCATAAGGATCTGGGTTAAGGTAGAACAGTTGGCATAAGGATCTTGGTTAAGGTAGAACAGTTGGCATAAGGATCTTGTGTAAGGTAGAACAGTTGGCATAAGGATCTTGTGTAAGGTGGAACAGTTGGCATAAGCATCTTGTGTAAGGTGGAGCAGTTGGCATAAGGATCTGGTGTAAGGTGGAACCATAGAGTTATCTCCCCCTAGAGTGATAACTACACGAGCGTTTCCGGTGCCAACAAGGAGCGTTTAGGCCACGCCTCTTTTTTGTGCTAGTCAGTCGTAGTGATTGACTAGATCAATAACATCAGCCATGAGAATGGTTAAACAAGGATCATGAATTCCAGTTGAGATAGTAATTAATGCTCATATTAAAGAAATGATGATTATAGTTTATTACTCTAATATATGCTTATTATTTAAAGCAATTCAATACCTACCAGGGATTGCTAAACATATTATGGAAATGTTTACTTTTTCATTTCCATAAACATAAATATTTCCATAATTTTAGGGAAATGGATATGGAAATTTTATTTTACAAGTATGGAAATGGTATGAAAATGGAAATAATACGGAAATGCTATGGAAATAATATGGAAATGAATTATGGAACTTTTATGGAAATGGAAATAATATGGAAATGAATTATGGAAATGGAAATAATATGGAAATGGAAATACTATGGAAATGAAGTAGGGAAATGGAATTAATATGGAAATGAATTATGGAAATGGAAATGAATTATGGAAATGGAAATAATATGGAAATAAATTATGGAAATGGAATTAATATGGAAATGAATTACGGAAATGGAAATAATATGGAAATGGAAATAATATGGAAATGAATTATGGAAATGGAATTAATATGGAAATGAATTATGGAAATGGAAATAACATGGAAACGGAAATAATATGGAAATGAATTATGGAAATGGAATTAATATGGAAATGAATTATGGAAATGGAAATAATATGGAAATGGAAATAATATGGAAATGGAAATAATATGGAAATGAATTAAGGAAATGGAATTAATATGGAAATGAATTATGGAAATAGAAATAATATGGAAATGGAAATAATATGGAAATGAGTTATGGAAATGGAATTAATATGGAAATGAATTATGGAAATGGAAATAATATGGAAATGGAAATAATATGGAAATGGAAATAATATGGAAATGGAAATAATATGGAAATGAATTATGGAAATGGAATTAATACGGAAATGAATTATGGAACTTTTATGGAAATGGAAATAATATGGAAATGAAGTAGGGAAATGTTATGGAAATAGAAATAATATGGAAATGAATTATGGAAATGGAAATGAATTATGAAAATGGAAATTGTGACATACACGTAATCCCTGATACCTACATGACTTGCCAAGGCACTGAATAGATAGTGAGTGAAAGTGAAGGTAATGCAAGCAGTTACTCATAGATAACATACATAGTCATACTGGGGTTGTATTACATTGGTGTGATGGGAAGCTAATCAACTGCCATCAACTATGAGCTGTACTACCCGGTGTTGCCCGAGTAATAAAAAAGTATTTGGACAGAAAATTTATTTTTATATAACATTTACTATTCTAACTTTTAAACTTCATATCATGAGAAAAATTTTTTAAACAGTTTAAATGAATTAAGTGGAAAAAGAAAACAACTCTAAAGGTTTGCAAGCTTTTTCAAACAACTACAACTTTTAAATTTCATATCATGAAAGAAATGTTCTGTTGAAATAAATTAGGAAAAAAAATAAAACTGTAAATGTGTTTAATTGTAAAATAATTAGCAAGTAATGGCTAAATATAATCTGCTTAGCTATGATTACAATGAAAAATTATTTAATAAATAAGGTAATAAAAAAGTCCATTTTATTTTTATATAATTATAGTTAGTAGAATTAAGTATAATTTGTTTTTATTTAACATATAACAACATTTACCACTTTAACTTTCAAACTACATATTATGAAGTGTTTTGTGTAATTGAAATAAATGAAGAGAAGAGAGAAAATAAAAACAACTGTAAATGTTTTCAAGCTTTTTCAAACAACTACCACTTTTAAACTTCATATCATGAAAGAAGTTTTTTGTTAAAATGAATTAAGAAGAAAAATGAAACTGCAAATGTGTATAAATGTAAAATAATTAGCAAGTAATGCTAAATAGATATGATTTAGCTATGATTACAATAAAAAATTATTGTAATTATAGCTAATTTTTATTACTTTATTTAATAAATAAAGTAATAAAAAGTCTATTTTATTTTTAAATAATTATAATTTAGTATAATTAAGTATAATTTATTTTTATCTAACATATAACAACATTAGCCACTCTAACTTTCAAACTTTTTGCTTGCTTACATCAAGCAAAGATGTCCACTAACTAGTGGACATCTTTGCTTCAAGCTAGTCTATGTATTTGATTGATATGTATTGAAATCTAAGATTACATGCACGGGCTGTTTGTGAACTGAGGTGACAATGAATCACTCTATCACCATACAATGTCAATACTTTCAGTTGATGACAGTCAATTAGCTTCCCATCACACCAATGTAATACAACCCCAGTATGACTATCTATCTCATCTATGAATAACCAATGATATACAGCTCCTCATGTGTGGGGGCTGTATATCATTGGAGTAACTGATTGCATTAACTCACTTACTTAACACCATCTATTCAGTGCCTTTGCAATGCATGTAGGTACTGAATTGCTTTAAATAATAAGAATATATTAGAGTAATAAACTATAATCATCATTTCTTTAATATGAGCAATAATTACTATCTTAACTGGAAATTCATGATCATTCTCATGGCTGACGTTATTGCTCTGTCGATCACTACGATTGACTAGCACAAAAAAGGGGCGTGGCCTAAACGCTCCTTGTTGGCACTGGAAACGCTCGTGTTGTTGAATGCACAGTTATCACTCTAGGGGGAGATAACTCTATGGGTGGAACAGTTGGCAAGGCTGGTATAGGTCAATTAGCTGACTAATGCAAAATTTAGCGTTTGCTTTTTAAAGGATTCTTTCCAAAACATAAAATCTCGATATTTGTTGGTAGCGTTATGACACTTCGAGAGATTGACATGTTTAATTGATTCCATGACATCTCATTCTAACTGCGGCTGCCATATCAGAGTAATGTCAAGGTCGCTACAAAGAATCGGCAAAATCTGAAAATGCGTAGTGTGTTTTGCGTAATTCAATTTAGTACTTTCAAGTTCTATCATGAATAGAAACATTTATTGCTAACACCTATTGCTATCCTCTGTTGACAACATTTATTGCTATCTTCTTTTGATAGCATCTATTGCTACCATCGATTGATAACATCTATTGATAAAATCTATCGCTAACATCAATCCCTATCATTTATCGCTATGTCCATCGCTAACATCCATCGTTAATACCTATCGCTATGTCCATCGGCAACATCCATCGCCAACACCTATCGCCAACACCCATCACTGACATCCATCGCTAACATCTATCGCTAACATCTACTGTAGAATGGAATTTAATTACGCTGAAAATTTCAACATTTTTGCCACAATTTACCTTGTTTTTATATTAACGTATTTTGATTCTAACGATCAGCGGTGTTGTGTATATTAATTTCAACGCTTTCCCAAACACTCAACTGCTGCTAATAATTGCTGAACATCTTTCTTACAGTAATTACAAGTTGTATACAAATACATACATGATACAGCTGCTAGTAGTACTACAGCTACAGATACTAGCACAGTGTGTAGTTATTATGACTTCCTCTTTTCCTTTTTTATTAGTGTTATTTATCAGAGCTAACTCTTTCTCTATTGCCTCATCTTCAGAATCATTACAAGTTATTGAAGAGAAGTCAGTAGTGAATCCAAACCTTTCCAGAGCCATGCTGCTTGTGTAGTACTGTGAGTGTCAGTGTGTCTTATTTTCTTTCAACACGGTGTTCACTGCATTGATTGATGTCCCCAACAAACAATAACGCTACTAATGCGTGTGAATTGACATCAAGTTCCTATCATTATAAATCATTATTAATGAGAAATTAATCATAATTAATTGCAAAATAATAACGTAGTAAATTTTGACAGTCAAATTATTTTGTTGGTTTATATTTTAACGATGCTATAGTGGTCATTAAAAACGTTAAAATAAATGTCGTTATAAAATTCCCTTCTACAGTATCGCTAACATGTATCGCTAACATGAATCGCCAACACCTATCGCCAACATCCATCGCTAACATCATCTATTGTTAACATCCATGGCTAATATCCATCTCTAACATCTATCGCTGACATCTATCGCTAACATCCATCACTAGCATATATCGATAACATCTATTGCCAATATCCATTGTTAACATCTATCACTAACATATATTGCGAATCAGCCGATTCATTGTCTCAGACGATACTGTCAATTTTAGCAGAGTTCTAGGGAAACATTAGGGTGGCGACTTTCTTCCATGAGTAAACTCTCTAGACCAGGGGTTCCCAACTTTTTCATTCAGTTCCCCCTTCTGCCTTTTCATAAATTTGATTCCCCTGCACTTTTAACTCACATGACTAAAAACAACTGATACAAATTATAATCCCATTTTATTGTACATATCATTCTAAACATATAACAACATATATTATAAATCTTTATACAGCACGCATACAACACACAATACATGACCTTCAGCATTGCGGTGAATTGGTTACGACTAGGTTAACTTACTATCCAATCAAAATCAGGATGGATGTATTCACATATATCTGGGTTCTGACTAGTAGCTCATTATTAGCAACTAGTGTTATAGATAAAACCATAATGTTAAAGATGTGGTTGCGTGAAAAAGGTCGATTTAATGAAATTAATACCAATAACAGGCTAAAACATCAGCTACAATTGGATGTCATTTCTTTCTTTGTAGACTAACACTGTCCAGAAATATATGCATTTGAATGAGGCCATCTTTTAAAAAGCTCAGATTCGAGTGGGTGCTTCATTCGTGACGTAACTAGTGATAACTAGTGGCATCATGCGGGCGGGGCTTTTGGGGGCTGTGTATTATTAGTGTGGGTAGCGACGGAACTGTGCCGATACAAAGACCTTATTCTGCATAGTTTGCTTGACATCATTACCGTAGACCGGTAGAATTGGTAGTCGGTACTAAGATGTTTATACAGCATTTAGAAGAAGCTAATATGACAAGTTTTTAATTTCCCTTATTTGAGGCATTTGAGACATTGGTAATAATATATCTGTAGCTGGATTTAAAATTTTATTCTAGCCAACATGAGCAAATACAAGATAAAATATATGCCAATAGAGCCGTGTAGGACTAGACTTTTATCGCAATAGCTGATGTGAATACGAGAGATAAAGACAGGTTGTATCACGCGTTACATCATTTTGGGCAAGTCTGGGCATGCTTTTTTGGACTGAGCGTTTTTACCGCAATCAATTTTTTTTATTTTAATCTTCAAATATCTTGACAATGAGATCGCCTAACACAACAAGCAACATATCAACTGATAGACAAAGAAAAATACTTTATTTTAAAATCAACTCAAATTTGACGCAACAACCTCTTTAAATGATGAAATCCAAACTAGCATGACACTGCAGGACATAAATTAAAAATTTAACAAATCAGACATCTCTCTGCTTCCCCCTTATATATATATATATTAGAAATTCCCCCTAGGGGGGAATTCATCCCTGGTTGGGAACTCCTGCTCTAGACATTACTTATCCATCACATTTTATTGATTTATGCTGATGTCAGCACAGTGCATGTTTTTAGAGATCCCAATATACTGCCCTTTGATCAAAGTTGTGTCAAGAACAGCAGCTGATAGAGACAAACATTTCTAGCTTACAGTCCTGCACGCAAGCTGACGGTCCACCTCAAACTCTAAAACTAACTGAGCTCAGACTAGCTAGTCCTAGAGTCTGGGTATGAAACACAATGTACAAAGCCTATCTATTGTGCATAGGGAAGGGCAGTAGCAGCGTTAGCAGAGAGAGAGAGGTCTTGGCAAACCATGTGCAGATAGCTTACTTCAATATAAATGCAATTTCATCATGAACATACAGAATTTGGGCTATTGGCTGAACAATACGCTGTCACGAGAAGCTCTACTGCTTGAGCATGTCTCTGAATCATCTATTGCATGGTACCAAAATCGATTAAACAAAGCAATTGTGGTTATAGCATAGGATATCAATTGAATGATTGTATTTCCATGACGTAACAGTAGGTAAATAATGGTAACTAAGTATATCTTGTGTTACAATGTATGTGCATGTTTGACAGCACGTATTTAATCAGCTCTCACAATGCTGTTAAGCTGCATTGACAAGATCATGTACTTATTACGTAGTTACTAACTACATTAGATGCAGAGTGAATGGCAACAGACACTCATTGGCCCACATGAATGCTACGTCCTATAGACGACCTCTACATACACATTTAGCATTAGCGTGTTTAATTTATTGTTCATGCATTAGCCAATAGTCAAGCGGTTGATATTTAGTGCGGCTCTCCTGCTGCAGGTGCTACGGTGATAAAGCCCAAGTATCCATGGCTGCGCACAAACTTTATGTCTTTCTGTCAGCCAATGACTTGCGCTTTAGAATGCTGCAATTCGTCAGAAGCACCTACGTTTATGGTCTAAAATGTACTCAATTTAATACAACTCCTTCAGATGGCAGTTATTGATTCTGTCATTCAAATTGTACTTAATAAATATTTGATATAAAACAAAAATATGCATGTGCTAGAACTACTTAGTCGGTAACAAAGCACATCGTGTAAACTGACTAGACCTGACATAAAGCACATCGTGTAAACTGACTAGACCTGAGTCGCTATCAACACTGACAATTCAAGCTCTAGTTGACCACAAAGCTGCATTGAGACACTCAAAATGAGAGACATGTTTCAGTTGACAAAACCAAGACCGCCAAGCATCTCAGTAACACAGCGTTGCTGTCTACACTAGAGATGTATAAGGACCGTACCACCAAAATGCTAGTGTCTCCAATTGTTAGTGAGTCACCAACAAGCGAGTGTAAACATAACTGAAGCCAGTTATAACATCTCCATAGTTTCACATAGGCCAAATGCAGTATTTTATAAACTTCAGCGATGATAGACGCTAACATCTCTCTCCATTTATGATCGGAGTTGGAGAGGCAAGGCGATTATACAGAAACCCTATCGACTATCAACTATCAACTAGCCTGAATCACCTAAGGGAGTGTTGTGGCAACCTTATTGGAATCCTCACTCAATCTTTCAAGGCTGTTGAAAGCGCTAATCGATATGTCAATATGGAGGAGACATATCGGTGTTTGCCATGTAAACAACCTAAGGCTGATCCCCAAGGAGCTGCATAGAAACGTAAACTGCATTATCTGATAAAGGCCTAAGTTGTTCCTAAGTTGTTCGCGTCAACCACAGATCCACATCCACGGATGTTTTAAGAGTCTACTGACAGTGCTAACGACATAAGCATGTAAATAGCTGAGAAGTAACTAGCAACTCAGCAGTGAGAAGGATCGAGCAGTGAGAACACAATCACCGCTAACATTTTTCATCTCTATAGCTTTACTAAGAAGGTCCTGACTTAATATTTATAATAATATTTATACGGCTGGCTGGTATACCGCTAGTCACTCAGACAGTTCTTGTCTAACTCTTAATTACATGGAACCTTTTTGTTTGCCTTTTTACTCTGATGCCGGTTGGGTGTGGCAGTGTTGGGTGTGGCAGGTGTTTACATAGCTATAATTACCATGATCAACATTAGCTGGTCAAACCTCACAACTGATCAGGCCAACAAACCATGCTGAATGATGTTAATTAGTCCCGAGGAGAGTACAACATATTATCATAAAGTTGTCTGCCCTGTAAGAAATGTCTTGAAATGGATAGACATACAGTCAAACATGGATAACTCGAACTTCACGGGACCGAGCGAAAGTGTTCGAATTATCAGAGCGTTCAAGTTATCAGAGCATTGTCACAAGTCCATATATTTACTTATTTATTAGTAGATACATGTACATATACAAACTATAATATAAATCAAAAGCACAAATGGCTTGTTTCAAATTAAATGCTTCTAATGTAAAGTTTAAAACGTTTTTATCAAAAAGTATAGAGATTTTTCTATCACTTGAGATTGGTTTGTTGTTTAAGGTGATGTTATTGCCAGGACGTTTTTTAGATTGACATTGGCAAAACTTGATCGTTGTTGAAATGCTCAAAAGAAAAGACATCTTTTTCTTTTGAGCGTTTTACCCACGATCAATTCTGCCGATTTTTCTTGAAGTTTATGCAAAGATTACCTCGCTTTACCTTGCTTCCGAAGGGCGATCGCTAAGCGGATGTTTGGTATAAATCAAATTTCATCAAACCTTGAGAAAAGTCGTTGACAAAAATATTTTGCCGATGGTGGTAATAACGATGCTCATGAATTACGAAAAGTTGAAGTTTACATCTATGGCTTGGAAAAAAGTGATTTTCTAAAGCGATAACAACCGTTTCGGTAGCCGTTGGGCAAAAAACAGTTCGAATTAACAGTGTTGAGTTCGAGTTATCTATAGCAATTTATCATTACGTGGGAACGGACCAAAGAAACCGTTCGAATTAACCATGTGTTCAAGCTATCCGTGGGCGAGTTATCCATGTTTGACTGTATCTGTAATCACAGTCGTTTTAGCTAAGCGTACAATGTTTACATATTCAAAAGCAGCTGAGGCTGACACTGAGGGTGACGCTGAGGGCGACACTGAGGCTGGAGGCGATGCTGAGGGCGATGCTGAGGGTGACGCTGAGAGCGACGTTGAGGCTGAGGGTGACACTGAGGGTGACGCTGAGGCTGAGGGTGACGCTGCGGCTGATGCTGAGGGTGACGCTGAGGGCAACGCTGAGGCTGAGGGTGACGCTGAGGGCTACGCTGAGGGTGACGGTGACGCTGAGGCTGACGCTGAGGTTGTCCAGATAAGAATGAAGCCAAACAAAAACATTTCCATGAGAGAAAGGGTTTGAAAGAGGGAGAGATAGAGATACAAGTTTTTCATGCTTGTGCCTACTCCATAGGATGACAACAGAATCTTGTTAGAGTTCTACCTCCATTTACCGATGACAGCTGTAATAAAATGCACAAGCACATGAAGGTAAAAAATAATGGTCGAGAAACTGGAGAAAAAGCTAACCTGGTGGGGGTGGTTGACCGTAGCCCGGTTGCGGTTGTCCATAGCCTGGTTGCGGTTGACCATAGCCTGGTTGCGGTTGACCATAGCCTGGTTGTGGTTGTGTATAAGCGGGAGGTTGGCCATAACCAGGTTGTTGCGATTGGTCTACTTTACTCATCTTGACCTTGTGACCTATGACATAGTCCTCTCAATCATATACACTAAGTACTGGAGCACCCTCCATCAAGCATTGTACAACATATTGTCATGTTTGAAAACAATCACGAATACAACCATGAGGCTTGTTGAAGGTATCATTGAAGAAGCTACCTTCGCTATTGTATTATAAAAGTTTATCGATTATTACTGAATTCAGTTTCGCGTAGCAGCTAGTTGCCATGAATTAGATCATATGGCTTATGATTAGCTGACAACCCACGAAATACGTGACCTGTTAGTAACAGATGGCAGTACAAAATGATAAACCCAAAAATTTTGAGATCTACCATAAGGCAGAAAAAAGTTGTGGCATCTTGACAATATAATCCAGGAACAGGCATATATAATTACATCAAGATATTGATTTTTATGGTTGCATTGGGCTAAAACCAGGCCTGTATTTCCCGGGGCGGCTGGCCGGCTGAGCCGCCCCAACTTTTTGGGAATTTTTCACTGCTAAGTACAGTCAAACTCGGCTAACTCGCCCTCGGATAAAATGTAACACTTCATCTCAAACAGATGGTTAACTCAAACGGATTTGTTTGGTCAGTTCCAACGCAATGATAAATTGCTTCAGATAACTCGACCCCAACATCATTTATTCGAAAAGTTATTTGCCCAACGGCTATGGACACGGTTTTTATCGCTGTAGAATATCACTTCATTCCAAGCGTAGAGACAAACATCCAACTTTTAGTAGTTCTTAGGCGTCATTATTATCATCATTAGCGGCAAAATATTCTTGTTAGTGACTCTTAAAAAGGTTTGCAAAAGATCAAGTTTTACCAAACACCCGCTTGGCCATGACCCATCGAAAGCGTAAAAACCTCTGAATGAACTTAAAATAAAATCCGCAAAATTGATCTTTGTTAAAACGCTCAAAAGAAAAAGATGTCTTTTTTCTGAGCGTTTCAACTGCGGTCAAGTTTTGCCTATTTTAATTTAAAAACTTCTCGTCAGTCACATCACCTAAAACAAAACAAATCTCAAAAAATAGAAAAATGTTGATACTTTCCGATAAAAATTTTTAAAACTTCACATGAGAGGCCCTGCTGACCCCCTACATGAGAGAAACCTGTTGGAGGCTTACACCATCCCCTCCACACCTCTAGGTGTTCATAACTAGTCGCCTAACATTAGCCGCCCCAACTTGCAACCAGTGAATACAGGCCTGCAAAAACTAGTTTGTTTAAAATCCTTATTCATGTAAACAACAAGCAGGCTAATATATTACATTACATAGAGATAGCTTTACAGAATAATTGTAGCTCTTCCATTTTTTTATGCATAGACACGGCATACCATAGATGCGGCATACCATAGACCATGCATAGACATGGCATACTATAGATGCGGCATACCATAGATGCGGTACACCATAGATGAATGAGGCATATCATAGATGCGGCACACCATAGATGAGGCATGCTATAGAAGGTTCACTAAGAAAAAAGATGAGCAATGGATCAGTCCAATTCAATGAATTGCATAATCATAAGAGATTGTGGAAAGTTGATGGACATGAGTTTCGTGTTGGCCTTTTGTACAACACAATGGAAATAATACTGTGAAAGGCAATTGATCAACAGTTGCTCTAGCTGACTGTTGAGATATTAATGCTCTAGTTGAAACAATATGGAGAGAGCCTGAGTAGCTAACAATCTCTGAAAGCCATCATTGGATACTCATCAGGCTTCACTAAAGCTAGCTGATGCTAAGATTAAGGAAATGATTTCCTAGGCAGTACCAGTCACCCAACATGCAAGCTGTTATCAAGTCTGTCATTAATAATTTGTAGTTTTCAGGAAAGATGGCGGATGGATGCTAAGAAGTTCTAAGCAAAACAAGTGACAAAAACAAAGCAGAGAGACTACTATGTCCATGTCTATCAAAAAGGAAACGAATTTCAAAAAGGAGACGAATTTCATTATAATGCTGTGGTGGTGAAACCACATGTCAAGGAAAAAGCTTATTGGTGCACCACGACTTTTCTAACATTACCAGAAACTGATAATTTTTCCTAAGCAAACGAATGACCATAGAGAATCAATGATCCTAGAAGCAATTTTAATACCAAACTATTATACACAACATGATGTAGAATGCAAATAACATGATAAATTGCCAAAAGCCGTCCAATAACTCGTCACTGAATGAAAACAGTTGGGTAA
Organism: Watersipora subatra; assembly: GCF_963576615.1. Lineage (NCBI taxonomy): Eukaryota > Metazoa > Bryozoa > Gymnolaemata > Cheilostomatida > Watersiporidae > Watersipora > Watersipora subatra. The sequence continues at coordinate 33,015,093 of NC_088716.1, forward strand.
GACAGTGCAAAATCAATGACTTCAAGTGATCTGTGTATTCTCATAAAAAAATGTTAAAGTATGATTTAAAGCTGCTACACTGCTGGTGAATATCTTCGAAAATGTCAATGACAATAATGATGATGATATGCTACATAGTGACAAAGAAACGTGTATTTTCAAACAATACTGGCTATTTGTTGAGTAACTACTCAACAAGTTGTTTTGAATGAGGAACTAAAGTGTAATTGAAGATTAGTCACATTGAAGTTGACGGTTAACCCCAAATAGAATTTCTTTGCCAACCATATTGTAATAGCCGTAAGAGCAATTTATGTCATCATGTTTGGTAATGCTACAAAACATGGTTTTCAACAATATAATGGTTTTGAACACGCTACACTTAGATGTGAATAATTCCTGTTTTACTATTATTACAATGGCATTCTTCCAGCCACCGATCTTTCATTTATATTACACACTGTACTAAAAGTTACTAAATAACTGTTAAATAAGTTAAAATAACGTGGGTATACCACACCTGCTCTCAAGAAGGCAGCGCTGAAAAACAACAATAACTAGCTTAAACGACTTGCGGTAACGACGTCTCCCTAACCTCCTCACTCTAATCTAATCTAACTGGGCCGTAGTGCGGTCTACTACAGAAGACGAAACCCGCCTGAGACGGGTTTCGTTTTTTACGACGGACGAAATAGACGTTTCGCAAATAGACTCTTGTACTGTGGCGAAATTACGTGATTAGGGGATTTTTTACGAGCGTATTTTTTGCATTGCGAGCCTAGTTTGTGCGAGCGGGGTGCGAGCCTAGCGAACATAGTTTGTCAAACACGGATCTTTGCTTTTCCTTAGAGTTTCTCATGGAATCTTGTAAAGCTATTAGATAGACTGGTTTGTCAACTGTAATGAATGAAGTTCCCATTATTCTTTATGAATATTGGACCAGCAGTAATAAAGGTCATTAATTGTCATAATAGTAATAATGTCATAATTGTCATTTTATTCAGTTTTGACTATGTTTAGTTTGTGCGCTTTTGCTTAGCTTGAGGGAACTAATTTGGTTGTAGTGAAAGTGTTAAGCTATTGTAAGCAATACTGATATTTACAAGTAAAAGTTGCTTCTTTTCTCTATAAGTCAACAATTAAAATTACTAACCAAATTCTAAAACAGTAATATTGTGGTTATGGCGCTGAAGTAAAATCAGGGCAACCCCCGAACCAGGCCTAGTAGGAGCTGAGGCTTGAATGTGGTAGCTTAGCCCCCCCCCCCCCCCGTCAGTTTAGGTCAGCTCTAAAAAAGATAACGATTTGTGAGTTTCTAACCCGCAGTTCCTAACTCGGTTTGAAAACTGTGCAGCTGTGTTGGCGATTACATGTAATCAGTAATACCATGGACGTAAGAAAATAGTTTTGTATAGTTTTAGAACAAACCTTTGACATCAGTGTTAAACGTCCTGCTCTAGCGAGCAATATTTGTTTCTTTTTTGCATTTCTTAAGCAAGCAGCATCATGGGGCCAGCATCGCGCTGCGCGCATGCAGTCAACTCTTCTTGAAAATTAAGAATGATTACTGGCATTAAAGAATGGTTACTGGTGTTTTGCTGGTGCTGGAGATGCCTAGATTTATTCTAAATACTAGAAATATAAGGTATATATATAAAAGAGTGATAAAAACATAAAGCATTGAAAAAATACCAAAAAGGCTTACTGCTCTTAATAAAATGTTACGCTGCTAAAAATAGATCCTAGACAGATGTTTTATAAACAACTAGGTTCTTGATGACAGTTTGTGTTGCAACAGTGTCTTCTAGTGCAGTCTGTTAAATTTTTAATTGTAATTTTCCTTCGAAATATTGGACTAAATTTTGGATTTTATTTTACTTATTTTAGGTGGTAGATGTGGGCATAAAACTGGCGATTTCCAAGTCGAAATCAACAATCAAGGTATGTCTTTCTGAGCTTGATCTAAAGTTGATGTGACGTGATGCTGTCAAAATATCTCTATTTCATTTGATCAGTTCATCATAGGATTAATTTTATCATATTTGTTGTTACATCAACAAAATATATATTTTATAAACTTATTATGCAACGCTTAACGACGCAGAAAAAATCTTGCCATATTGTATTATTCGTTCACTTTTTTCATCTTTATCAAATTTTTATTTTCAGTTTCATGCTCTACTAATTCATGATAGTCTCACTAACGCATTAGACCAGCCTGCTGACATTGTTATAGTACCAAGACATGATTCTGAGCGAAGTCGCTACTCCCTAATGGTTAGTATTCTTATGCTGCACTTTTATACTAAAAGACTATGTCAAGATATTAATTTTGAGAACAATTAGTGTTGCATGGCTGTGCATAGTTATTATAATTGTTTTAAAAATTTAAAACAGCACATCTTTTATATAGCGTGTAACTTGAATAAGATAACTGTTTTGGAGGCACGGGAATACTTGCTCTGCGTGTATCTATAACATGCAACTTGCATAGCTTTATATACAAGTTGTATATGGTACTCTGTTTGCAGCTGGTAGATAGGAAACTTAGGCAATTCATTTAATGGACTCTCTTTCTTACAAAGGACAACAGACCATTGAAAAAAGGTGAGCATGAAATACTTCACTAGGTTTGTTGGTAAATCTTACAAAAAGCAACAGTTATTGCCTTTGCATTCTAGCATAAATGGTTTAATCCAAAAACTCACTGTTAGTAACAATATTTGCAGGAAGCTTGTTTCTGTTAATAAAAGGTTTGCTGATTATGCTTTGACAGATAGTGAGATGGCGGCTATGCAACAGAAAGGTTGTGTAAGCTGTGGACTGTATGTTATCAAGGTGAAGCTGTGGACTGTATGTTATCAAGGTGAGTTACACTCTCATTCATAGAGGTCTCAAGACTTCAACAATTATCAGTAGGAAACGTCTGGTTGGATTATTTATCTACACATTAACTATTACTAGGGAACCTAGTCCTATTCTGTCAATTTTCAGTGTTAACCACAATGTTTTTTCAGCAAAATTAGTGTGATTCCTTGTAGGGGGTTATGCAATAATCTTGAACTTTCTAGATATTCAGCACATTTTTGTTGTCATAAACTTATTAAAGAATAATTCTAAGAATCTCTATTTTTATAATGTTATTAATATTTTCAGCATGCGCAACGATATGTTGAATCATTTGAGCTAGAAAATAGAAAAGATGGTGATATGTCTTTAAATCCTTCTACATACCATAAAGAATTATTGGCAAGTATAAAGGTATGTGAAACAATAACAATTCCCAGCAGATTTAGCACATCTGTATATCTTGTATGTAAATACAGTCAAACATGGATAACTCGTCCACGGATAGCTCGAACACATGGTTAATTCGAACATTTCCTTTGGTCCGTTCCCACGTAATGATAAATTTCTATAGATAACTCGAACTCAACACTGTTAATTCGAACTGTTTTTTTGCCCAACGGCTACCGAAACGGTTGTTATCGCTTTAGAAAATCACTTTATTCAAAGCCATAGAGGTAAACTTCATCTTTTCGTAATTCATAAGCGTCGTTATTACCACCATCGGCAAAATATTTTTGTCAACGACTTTTCTAAAGGTTTGGTGAAATTTGATTTATACTGCTATACGATGAGTAGCACAGGCTAGCCGGGTCACGCGCGCAAGGATTTTCGCCACGCACATACAAAACAAAAATCGCATGTTGTTTTTGTTTTGTATGTGCGTGGCGAAAATCCTTGAGCGCGTGACCTGGCTAGCCCGTGCTACTTACAATAGGCTAGCCGGGTCACGCGCGCAAGGATTTTCGCCACGCACATACAAAACAAAAATCGCATGTTGTTTTTGTTTTGTATGTGCGTGGCGAAAATCCTTGAGCGCGTGACCTGGCAAGCCCGTGATGAATAGTTTTCCGACGTTGATTCCGTGTTGAATCAACGTCGGAATGTTGAATGTTTAAAACGTCTTAAAAATTGTTGTAATTAAACTTTAACGTTGTCTGAGCTACAAAAAACTATTCATCGTTTGACCTAAACACAGAATACGTGTGTACATTCAATAAGTATCTATTAAAAAAACGTGAGTGATATAGAATGTACGTAAAACCTCGTAAAACTTCTAATTGAACTGCCTCGGAGTGTTGCTCTTAACGAATCCCAGGTAAAGTAAGATAATCTTTGCATAAACTTCAAGAAAAAACGGCAAAATTGATCGTGGGTAAAACCCCAAAAGAAAAAAATGTCTTTTCTTTTGAGCATTTCAACAACGATCAAGTTTTGCCAATGTCAATCTGAAAAACGTCCTGGCAATAACATCACCTCAAACAACAAACCAATCTCAAGTGATAGAAAAATCTCTATACTTTTTCATAAAAACGTTTTAAACTTTACATTAGAAGCATTTAATTTGAAACAAGCCATTTGTGCTTTTGATTTATATTATAGTTTGTATATGTACATGTATCTACTAATAAATAAGTAAATATATGGACTTGTGACAGTGCTCTGATAACTTGAACGCTCTGATAATTCGAACACTTTTGCTCCGGTCCCTTGAAGTTCGAGTTATCCATGTTTGACTGTATATGTTAAGATACTTCCTCACTTATTTGGTTTAATTTTCTCAATCTGAACGAACAACTTTTTAACATTTTTGCACTGAATTTCGTTTTTAGCCAGTTGTCTTTATTTATGTTAAGAAGATGGTCGAGCTTCGGCGGATATCAAGCTCTCTATTGAAGCAGGTAGGTTGAAGATGTAAGCCACATACAGGCTAACAAGTTTTATATTTGTATCATGTTAATACATAAAAATTATTTTACTGTGTTCACCAATCTAGAGCATGAGAATACTATTCTGATATCTTTAAATAGTATAGTGTTGGTATCTACAGACATTACCTGCTTTATATATATCTAATGCATGTTTTTAACCCTTTGGCTACGGCGTGCTTACGGCCGGGAAAATACCAGCGTACAGAGGCAATTACTAGGGCGATTTGAGCCTTCGACATTACTGCATAAAAACTGCAGTCTCTTACATCACAATTCTGGTAGTTACATAAATTAATATGCATAGAAAAGCTGAGAAATTTCTCTACAAGCTGATATTTTTTCTATGTAGATAGCTTGCAAATGCTTTCCAGCAAGTCTCAATTTGTTGAAGCTAATAATTTTTTTTATAGGTCATTTTCAATTGTATTTTCCTAATTGATAAAGGTAATTGACAATGGTGTATAAATAATACTTGCACGGATTCATAGGTTCTCAACAATTTGCAAAAGAAAAAGAAATTGGTCGTCAAAGAACATTGAAAGTGGAGTTATGAGCTCCGATGCATTGTGGGAGCACCACTCGAAATTCTCAGTGCATGACCCGAAAGACCAGCAAAAAATGGAGGCCTGACAATTTCGCGTAAACTTTGCTATAACCTACATACAAATTGGAATAGAGCTATAAATGAATATGCATTCGAAAGCTTAGAAATTTCTCAACAGGCAGCCATTTATTCCCTGCAAATCGCCCCTGCAAATTTATTCGTCTGTGAATATTTCTATCAAAATTGTGATGTGTCAAAGTTGCCACCTTTCTATCATAAAACATCGATAACAAATACATTTTTGGAAGCAATAATTCTGTGAAAATGGTTTATGATAAGCATCTGCACGGTCTCCTATGTTTGCAAGAGTTTGCAAAGAAACTGGTTGTCCAAGTCGTCCTTTCCAGACCAGCAAACTTTCATCTATAGATATGAATTTACCAGGCAGCAAAACAGAATATAACCAGTCGCATATCATGCAAAAACATCTTCTAACTTGAAAAATTTATTGCTAGCAGGCTGTTCAAAATTTTCAGCAAAATGCACAGTAGAAAGTAAACTTGCTTCTATTTTTCTTTCTATTTTTAATTTTATTAAAAATCAGCGTAGATAATAAAGTATTGTGGACCAGTAAGACAACAGAGTAGGCTTTTTGAAAATACTTATATGCAAAACTAAATAAATAACTCGCCAAATATCTTTACCATCAACAGGCTTCGAAGCATCGCAATGTTTTTGGAGGCCATATTTATTCGTTTCGTTAAATATAACATTTATAATGGCCGATGTCATAAAAAGCTTTAAATATTAAAAATACTTACCTGTTTAAAAATTCGAACTTACTCCTGCCAAGCTGTCAGCAAAATAAATTTTTTTGGTTTTAAGTCAGCTCCTCTTTGAAATCCGTAAATACTCCCGGTTTCATCACCTGCCGTTTCACTCTCACTTTCGCAATCCAATTCACCCTGTTGATCTTATTTTTCACTTTCATTGTCATCCCCACCTTCTTCCGACCTGATATCCTCTTTTTCACTTCCAAACCAGTCGATGTCTTTCTCTAAATAAACTTTTTTAGCAGAGCTTGAACAACCGCGTGCGTTTATGATGAATAGATTTCCATAAAAGATCACATCTTTGCAAAGTGTATTGCTTGCACATGCGTATTAGGGATTATTTATAGCCTCAAAACAGTATTAAAAAGCCAATGGATATTGATCAAATTACTAATTTTAAATTTTAATGTTGGTTTTTAATAAATAATATATTTTAAAAAAGGTCTATCGAAGGCCGAATTATTTCGGGATCCGTACGCTGAGACAATGCTCGTATTCCGGGCTTTAACGGATTTCGTAAGCAAAGGGTTAACTAGATCAAAACTTTGTGAAGTAGTCTGTAACGTTTTCTATTTATTTATTTTTGTAATAGCCAAGGAAGAATCCACCAGAGGAGCAGTGAAGTGTTTCACGACAACAGAAGATCATGAAGCTACTAACTGGAATGGCAAGGAGCTTACAGAAAACCCTGTGGAATTTCCTGCTGTCTCACTAGATGCTCGGCTTATGTATTATAAAATCAAGTACCTGAAGCACTATAAAACACACCATGCTAGTTATGGTGTATTTAATGTAGTTCCAGCCGAAGATTACAAACATTGTCGACAGGAGCATATATCTGGAATGTATGATGGTATTCAGATGGTAAATGAGACCATTTTATATTATCTTAAAGAGAGTAGCTCTGACTATCAGGTCATTAGTCGGTAACTTATTAGACTGAGTCCAGCTCTACTAGAAGCTTACGAGTCATGGTGTAAGAAATTGACTCCAGAAGATGACAGTAGTAGGCCATCTCCAGCATATTATGGTATGGAAAAATCCATTACGCATAGCTAAACATATATTTTCCTGTTATGCTTTCCAATGTACACATGTATGCGGATAACTGGCATATCTTCAATATGTTTTTAAACAAAATTTTATTGTTTGTTCACACCAAACTATTATAGTGTATCCCCTGTTATTTGATGCCCTGATCCAGTGGTAACTACTGTTTTATTAACTTTTATGTTGCATACATTTATATAGTTTAGCCATCCTGTATTTCTAGTCAGTTTGTTTGCATTAGCGGAATATGCATCAAGGCAGTGTGTACTCAGCTGTACTCAGTGTGTACTTTTTCATTATACAATTTTGCAATTTGGTGTATTCAACTTTTTCAACGGTTTTTCTATTAAGTGCATATTATATTTCATTGAGATATGCTATGTAAATCTAAATAATATATAACTTTTACACACAACATACAATGATAATACCTTCTCATAACTCTAAGCTTTAGTTTGTAGGAAGTCATAAAACTTTTATTTAGCCAGGCTAATACCTGCTGTTCAAGTCCATGAAGTTGAAATAAAATAACGGTTTTGTAGCCAGGCTAATAGTTGCTGAAGTTAGGTTATAACATGTATTTAATAGAAATATAACTGTTTTGTAGCTAGGCTAATATTTGCTGAAAAGTCAGGTTCCAATATGTATTTAATAGAAATATAACTGTTTTGTAGCTAAGCTAATATTTGCTCAAAAGTCAGGTTCCAATATGTATTTAATAGAAATATAACTTTTGTAGCTAGGCTAATAATTGCTGAAAAGTCAGGTTCCAATACGTATTTAATAGAAATATAACTGTTTTGTAGCTGGGCTGATAATTGCTGAAAAGTCAGGTTCTAACATGCGTTAAATAGAAATATAATTGTTTTGTAGCTGGGCTAATATTTGCTGAAAAGTCAGGTTCCAATATGTATTTAATAGAAATATAACTGTTTTGTAGCTGGGCTAATAATTGCTGAAAAGTCAGGTTCTAATTTGTATTGTAATTAGAAGAAAAAGTATAACTGTTTTGTGGGCAAGCCAAAACTTGCTGTAGTCATATAAAATAACCGCTTTGCAATGTAGGACATACTTAATAGTTTGTAATAATCTTATCAATGTACAAGCTCTATTCAAGAGTATACTAAAAATCATTTACAACAACAGCCTACTACGACTAGGCAGTACAACTAGCATTAGCAGTTTTGTAGTTCAGTAGAAACGACCTTGTCAACGTGCAGGTATATTGGAGGTGCCTAAATTTATTTCTGTGTACATTCCACAACCGAGTTAGGAATTGCGGCTAGAAACTCACAAATCGTTATCTTTTTTAGACCTGACCATCAGTTTAACTATATTACTGGCACTACCAGCGTAAAAGCCGTCGATACAGACTCGCTATCACAGAGCCGATAGCAGACTGGATATTACAACGCAACCCCTAACAAGAGCCGGTAAATCTGACTCTATATACTATAGCCGATAACAGACTATGTACGTATATACCAGCGCACATCCAGAAAAGAGCCGATAATACAGACTCTATATAGTACAGCCGATAGTAGACTGTATATATACCAGCGCAGCTCCAACAAGAGCCGATAATACCGACTCTATTTACTATAGCCGATAACAGACATGTATATACCAGCGCACATCCAGAAAAGAGCCGATAATACAGACTCTATATAGTACAGCCGATAGCAGACTGTATATATACCAGCGCAACTCCAACAAGAGCCGATAATACAGGCTCTATATACTATAGCCGATAACAGACTATGTATATACCAGCGCCACTATTAAGCCAAGCTGTCTAAGATATAAAAGAAGATGTGCTGTACTTGAATAATTTTATTACAATGTTGTAGTATGTCACACCAAGCTAGCCAAATCTACACTCCTCTTCAAATGCACAAGCAACTGTTTATATAAGCTAGCAGATCTAAACACAGCATATCATTGGTGGATACAGACAGTTGAAATTTCTAGGTCAACAAGGCAGCAAATCTTTACAAGAACGAATGCTATTTACAAGTAAATATAAGACATAAAAATTTGACAACATTTTTGTAATGCCTTAGTTAATATAGAAAAAGAGTTAGTAATACAACAAACAATCAACAAATTTTCTTTCTCTACTTTTAGGCAATTTTCTGCTTGGGAGTCGATGAAAGCGGTTGCCTTATAATTCATGTAGCGGGCGTAATCAAGCCTGTTCTCATCCTAGCGAGCGCTTTGGGCGCTGGTAACCGTTGGCTTACGTCACAATCTAAATGATTCGGTTATATATACAAGCCCAGGTTAATCACTGTTAGGCATCATCCAACATGGCACTCAATTGTAAGCATTGCGACTTCTCCACCGACAAGCCACGCGCACTCCGCCGGCATGCATGCACACAAGTGTGCTTTGTGTGACTGTTATTTTGACCAGCGGGAGAAGTTAGCTGCACACAAAGACTCCCTCCACCGGAGGTCTGTCGACACTCACACCGAAGGGAGGGAGAGCTGGGCTCCGCGCCCCCACAAACGGCGACCCGAGCCTCGCCCAGTGCAAGCCTACCGATCTCACTCCAGGGAGTCCAAGAGACCCAGATGGCGACCATCATGATACCAGACTTCTACACCTCGCCGCTCTGTGGAGTCCGTGGTGACTCGCCCCAAAATGCCACCTCCAGAGGCTTCCCCGTGCTTCAGTGACACGGATCCTCTAGGGCTGCTGGACTCGCCAGTGCACATAGCACTATAACCTGTGCTCACACCCATCTGGCCCTTTTCAGGGCCACCACTATCTGATAACGAGTTGTTCTTACGCTTTAGTGGCGGAAAGTCTTGTTCGTAATTTTCTTGCCAATTTACTACAGCGCCTTACAGTGCCTCACGTTGCGCGTTCACAACTCGAGTTGTACAACTCGAGTTGCACAACTCGAGTTGTGAACACGCAACGCGACTTTTCAAAAGTAAGGTGCAATATAATGGTATTACGGTAGCATAACCGTAGATCTAGTTATATTAACAATGGTACATCAATAGGCACCCGTTAGCTAATAGAAATTAAACTGTATGTACTGTAAAACTAGAGCTAATAGCGAATTATACTAAGCCGAGTTTGCAACTCGAGTTGTACAACTCGAGTTATATTTACCAACTCGAGTTTGTAAAAATAACTCGAGTTGTACAACTCGAGTTACACAACTCGAGTTCATCAAAAATCTATGGCGCCTTACAGTGCCTCGCGTTGCGCGTTCACAACTCGAGTTGATCAACTCGAGTTGCACAACTCGAGTTGTGAACGCGCAACACGACTTTTCAAAAGTAAGGTGCAATATATTGGTATTACGGTAGCATAACCGTAGATCTAGTTATATTAACAATGGTATATCAATAGGCACCCGTTAGCTAATAGAAATTAAACTATGTATGTACTGTAAAACTAGAGCTAATAGCGAATTATTAGAATTATACTGTGCCGAGTTTGCAACTCGAGTTGTACAACTCGAGTTGCACAACTCGAGTTGTACAACTCGAGTTGCACAACTCGAGTTCATCAAAACCCAAGCCGAGTTCTTTTAACAGCAACTCGAGTTCAACAACTCGGCTTGAGAACATCTCATCATTTTATTTTCTCTAGCAATATTTCCTATATATGGAATTTATTTTGATGCATCATTAAACGCCGTTGAAATAATTTCTATGTTCATTTTCGGTGTTCATTCAGTTTCTTGTCAGATTCTAGAGAGATGACTCTTTTTTCATTTGAAAAAGAAGTTGCCCGACTGGCTGCGAATTTCTTTTTCCCAAACAGGTTTACATACGGCAGTAAAATTTTGGCTCATGATTGGCTTTAGTAATTGAGTTTTAGTAACCAAAACTTACATCATTACATTAGAAATCAATAGTTATAATTAGAAAGGAACACAAAATTCCAACTAACGTAGCAAAACTGATGTTATCATTCAAAAAGTGCTGTTAAAACGTAAGAGGCGCTCACTTAAAACTCATTAATTTAAGCCATTGTGAATAAAATTTTGGAATTTTGTGTTCCTCTCTAATTATAACTATTGACTTTCAATGTAATGATGTAGCTTTTGATTACTAAAACTCAATTACTAAAGCCAATCATGAGCCAAAATTTTACTGCCGTATGTAAACCTGTTTGGGAAAAAAAATTCGCTGCTCGGCTCTCATATAGATTGTTTTTTAGTTTGCTTTTTACATTCTACAATTGTTTTTGTCTTTTTAAATTTATAGAAATGAATATGCGCAAATCTCGCCAATATATATAATTTAAATATGTATACATATTTAAATTATTATTATTAAATTTCTGTAAATGAGACCCCCCAATTACTCACTTTGCTTTCTTTACGAACCCGTGTTAGTTTTGCGTAACACAACTCGAGTTCGTCAAAAACCCAGGCCGAGTTGTACAACACGGCAACTCGAATTGTACAACTCGAGTTGTGAACGCGCAACGCGAGGCACTGTAAGGCGCCATACACTGTAAGGCGCCATACGCCTTACAGTGTTTCGCGTTGCGCGTTCACAACTCGAGTTGTGAACACGCAACGCGACTTTTCAAAAGTAAGCCGTGATATATGGTCAGGTATAATTGCAGTGGCTCAAAACCTGGTCGGTTTCTGGGTCGTTTTGTAGAGGTGGAGCTTAATCCGGAAATGCAAATGTTTTGTCGGCACTAAGCGACGAGGTTTTAAGCAAGTGTCAAAGTTTAGTCGGTTAGAAATTGAGCCTGTAATCTTTTTATTTTTTGTAACAAAATAAAGCATAAACATAGTTTTGGGCAAATCCTTAATCAAAAATATGAGATCTTTTATCAAACTAGCATAACGTTTTCACATAGTTGTTTATCGTAGTTTTGTCGTGTTAAGACGAAATAGTAACATGCTCACGAAACGGAAAAAAATCTCAAAAATACATCATTATTTATTCTGTATTCGTTTATACAGTGTGTATAAAAAATATCTTACATACGTTGTAATATGATTGCACTTACATGTATGTAACGCGGTATTACATAAGTTATTGAATATTTGTGATTATGTTCTAACCAAATAAAATGCACATTGAAACAATTGTCTACTTTGCTACCATTCTGAGAGCTAAAGAAGATTCTATTTCATTTTAGTGTAACTATTTATGTTATCGTATCGTAAGACAAAGACTGTGAAAAGGCAACAGAAGACATTAGTCTATCTTATCTTTACTGCAAGCACCGACTTCTCCAACAACTAACTTTATTTAGATTTTGAACATGACCGCACTCTGTAGGTATTCATTTGTCAATTTGCTTATTTATTATTTATGTACAGCATTGTGTGACCAAAAAAATTTTCTTGATTTGTTGGGCAAAAAATATTTTCTTACTGTTGGCATGATGATGTATTTTCTTGCTCCAATATAAATAATGCATGTGGCAATTGTTGTTCATCATTGTTAGCAGCTTTCCCGTTACCTCCACAAGCACAATGTAGCCAATTCTGGAAAATCAGAGGGCAGCACACACAAAACCTTTAGCATGATGTATGTGTATTGGCATTGCTGACGCTGTACAACATACATTGTTTGAAAAGTCGGTGCGCAATGACAAAATGTCTGGTGATGGACCACTGGAACAATGATGGGAAGTAGGTTGTTTCAGTTATTGGACAAATCTATCATGATAAATTGTAAAGTTTAATAATTTTACTTTATTTGATATAAAAAGAAAATGTTGCACATAACTTAATTACTAGCACATCAGCACCAAAGCCATAAAAGGCCTTTAACAAGCACAAATGAGAACAGAATAACACAGTAGAAAAGGGCTACATATACTACATGTAGATATGTGAAAATAAGTGAATATAAGTCTGGGTTATTTAAAAAAAAATCAGTGTCGAAAATCCTGAATGTTTTATGTATGCAGGTATGTTTTAATTTGATCAATATATTCACTCAAAATTGAGCACAGTACAAGCTGAAACAGTTCGAGTTTTTGCATATAAAAGTATTCCTATCTAGAACAAGTTTGTTCTCTATGGCTGCAGATGAATTGGCAATGAGGTGGAGGGCACGCCAGATGCCATCTGGCGTGACTTCCCTTCATTGCCAGTTCACCCACAGCTATAGGGAACAAACTTGTTCTATGCCTATCTAGATATTTCATGTATTAGAAAGCCTCAGGAAGCATTTATGCTCTGTCATTTCTTACTCCCTGCAAACTCCTCTTGGAGATCCTTGATCTAAAATAAAAACAATCATAGCATGTGTATTTACATCTCCTTGAACTTGTAAAGTACTGTGAATGCAGTATTCAAGTGGCATTATTTGCACCGATTTTTGACTTTGACCGGAATATTATTTGTTAATTTAATGAAGTAGATTGGAAAGTTACATTGGACATTGTGATTAGCTGGAAGTTAATTTGGCGATCTCAAAGAACTGGGCAAATCTGCTTTTGCGAGTTCCTGACTTTATTACTGTTTTTACAGTAGTTTTATTTCACAATTAGTTCCTGGCTTCATATATCTTCTCCGATCCTACATTGCTCAACCGACTTAGCCCATAGAGTTGACTTGTAGAAGACAACAGCGACATTAGTCCAAGTACTCAGTCTACAAATCGGATGATGTTGTGGCACCTTGTTATCAATTTCTCAAAGAGTTGATAACAACTCCAGAGATGCTCCCAAATCCTGATTAGAGATTTGCAAATCACATTAAATCACCAATCATGAGATTGGCATCAAAGCACCATAAAAATGGATTACCCAGCTTGTAAATTAAATCAAAACCATCAATTACATAGTGGATGATGGTTTTAATTTCATTTTATTTGAAAGCTGAGCAGTCACCCTTCTAAGTGATTTGATTTAGAGCAAAACGCATGCCGGCGATTTGATATGCTTTACAAATCTGGAATCAAAAATTTGGGAGCATCGCTGCACAACTCGCTCCAATTCAGACACTGAGCACTTACACTAAAGTGATACGAAAGCATCATGCAACAGGGTTCTAATTTTAAAACTGAGTTACTGAATATTACCACTCACCGGACTGTTAGGTATGAAAGTAACATCATGTGTCTCAGTTACATCTATAATGCTGTCATTTGTGGCGTTTCGTAGATGCTCCCCACATCTATGGAAGCTTGCATAGCCTCTGCTCTTACTCCTACCCATCCTGAGCAAGCACTGCGTTTTCTTCTTATCTTGAGCTATAAATCAGAATGCTCGAGGCATTGAACGTTTGGCTGGGTGTGAACAGGCAACTTAACAAATATCGCAGTTGGCAGCAAATAATTTGTTTCTAAAACCTATTCCTGCCTACACAAGGGGTTCTTCTGCATTATCCTACTATAACTTCACGTTTTTCTAGCTACTAATCTAGGGCTATAAATGGCTTGAAGATCCGCCTACTAATGAAATTCCACATTTAAGCATAATTAATATTGCACGATTTGCCTAAAATTTTATTGCTGGTTATGTGAGTGAGTACCTCCGTGTTACTATCAGATGTATTTTCTTGAGGATGCGGTCTTTTTGTTGGATTCTGTGACTAAAAGTGTAAACAATACGTAAATTATGTTTATCGACACCATGTGACAACATATATGCACATTTATGCAACATTATGCACATAGAATCTATGCACATGCATAGCATATTTATATTTGTGGGCACAATCTAACTAAATTCAAATTGGCAAAAGAGTCCAAACAAAGGCCTTGTTGCCAGAGCTCCAAAATAGGCATTCATTTTATCTTGCTTTTAATGATTGTTTTTGCAAATTTTAGGTGTGAAATATTAAATGTAAAATAAAATATTACGTCCAAGTTTAACCAAAGGTGTGAACTGCGATATAATACTATCTGGTGCATGTGTGAGGCCTCGGGATGAGAAATTCTCAAGAAAAATGAGACAGATTGCCGTAAACTTCACTAGCTATTGGGTCAAGGATATGGTATCTGAGCATTCTAATCAAGTCCTTGTTTCTTTGCAATTCTACCAAATTTCTGTGAGAGTGTAGATGAATTAAAATAAGAGAAAATGTTTTTGAACTTTGATGTACCGTGAGACCGAAAGCAAAGTATCGAATACAGCTTAGACATGTCGCAACCCTCACAGTAGTGTAGACTTAGATTTACTGCATTCTCTGATTTCAGGCTTACAAGAATATAAATGTGCACGCGTGCTTTTGTTACAAGATAGCTATTTCAGAAATAAGACAAATTAAAATCCATAAAAGTAATAAATATTATTTATCATCTCTATGTAAGATCCATACTATACTATCTGTGCATTTGCAAAGACATGGAAGGATAGCCCTGTCTAAATATATTGGACATACAATGATCAAGTTTTGCTGTCCAAAAATATCCCTTATAATAGGCTGAGTAAAATATTCTTGGTGTACCGATAACTTACCCTCCGCTGTTCTTTGTACTTTTCCTTATGGGTTTGCTGTCTTTCAGGGCCGTACATGCAACCATACTCTTTTTCTTCACCATACTCTTTTTCTTCGCCATACATACATAAATAGCCTTGACTGTCATGAATGACGTTCTTACCTCTCCAAATATCTTCACCTTGCTAAATTAGAGCAGATAAAATTTTAAAATTAAGAAACATAGTACAGATTTTTTAGATTCATTGGCTGAAGACGTTGTAGGTTTTTAGCCTTACTTGATTGCTAACACTCAATTGAGAACTAACTGCTGCATGTATATGATGCTTGATACATTTATTGCTTGCTTGATTGTAGTTATTAATATACAATGATTTTTAATGTCATTTCAATTGCATGCCAATGCTTGTACATTGAAGCCCATGTATATCTTCTAATCAAGGCTGCTCTATGAGCTTGATTGTAATCCACTGCATGTCTGTATATACACAAATATCCACTACGCTAAATTAAGCTTAAAAGTTGAGTGTCCATGGAGAGCAATCCTTTATTGCTGAGAGGTAGATGGTGTGTATCCAGTGTGAGTTGCTAGTGAACTGATGAAAATTGTGTCAACTTTGCTTCAAGTAGGGCCTGTGACATCATAGATCACATGGTACAAAAACAAACCAAAAAGGGCTTCATAAAACTGCAGCATAAAAACATATAAGCTACTATTGACATGTACTTCTATTGCACAACAACCATGCATAGGCCTACATTTTACAATCAAGGTTACACTTCACAATCAAGGTTACACTAAAATATCCGAGGTATAAAATGTTCATTTTCAACACAAGATCACAAATTAGGCAGTGGAGAAAAAGTGCGAGATTACCTTCAAAAAGTCTTTCATGTTTGTTGAATATGCCGTCCTTATGGTATCTGTAAAACTTGTTGCCATATTCGATTTTATGGGCTTTGATGGCTTGCTCAGCCTTGTCTAACGATGAGGCAAGAACAAGTGGCATAATGCTTAAATGCACTGCAATTAAAAAATATATTTGGTAAGCCTTCAGGCTCTTCGTAGAAGTTGACTGTCATCAGCAATTATGTCATTCAGCTATCGAGGCTTCGATAACCTACCGACACGATTGCCGACTACAGGCACGGGAGGCCTGTAGGTAGGCCTATATAGAAGATAAAATGACAAATACAAGAAGTCAGTTATGAATACATGATGACCCACTGAGGTCTTGAAGCAATATGAATATGTAGTGCATTTCAATTAATTTTTTAAAGACAAATTGCAAGCAGTGACCGACTCTGACTACTGAGAACTACTGATCACAGGCAGGCTGTTTAGTCCAGAAATATAACTGCCCTGAATTGCAGGAGACTACAAAAATTTGCTTTACCTTGCCTCCTCTCCTACAATTCTTGTGAACCAAACAGATGAGATACAGCCTAGGTCTGGCAGTGCTACTTACAACGCACCATTGTAGAAACAAGTTCAAATAAAATTTGAGATACATAATTAAATGGTTGTTCCTTAGGTAGCTACATACTGTAGTTGTTTCAAAAGGTGCTACAGTTGAGACTTAGTAGTAATACAAAGTTAGTTGTTAAAGTGTGTGCTTGCAGCAAATACAGTAAAGATAAGAAACTGTTGTCTTCTGTTGCCTTCATTTTTACAATCAATGCCTAACGAGATGCTAATATTAATATTTACAGTAAAATTATATAGAATCATTTTAGGCTCTCAGAATGGTAACAAAGTGGACAATCGTTTCAATGTGCATTTTATTTATTCAGAACATAATTGTAACTTTTCAATATTTCATGTAATACCGCTTTACAAAAGTGTATTTATATTAAAAAAACAAAACTATTTTTCAAATATAAACGAATACAGAATAATTAATGGTGTATTTTTGAGAAGATTTTTTCCATTTCGTGAGCATGTTACTATTTATTTTTAACAAGAAAAAACTACGATAAACCGCTATGTAAATACTTTATGTTAATTTGCTAAAATAACTCATATTTGTAATTAAAAATTTGCTTGAAAAAGATGCTTACGTGATATTTTGTTAAACAAAAAGATAACTACTCGATTTCTCAACAATTAAACGTTTGCAGTGGCTGAAAACGACTAACTGTGGCTCAGTACGACTAACTTTAAAGCTTTTGTATTTCCAGATTAAGCTCCACCCTTACAAAACGACCCAGAAACTGACCAGGTTTTGAGCCACTGCAATTATACCTGACCGCAATATATTGGTATTACGGTAGCATAACCGTAGATCTGGTTATATTAACAATGGTACATCAATAGGCACCCGTTAGCTAATAGAAATTGAACTATGTATGTACATGTATGTACTGTAAAACTAGAACTAAATGGCGAATTATAGTTACGAGTTACATGAGTTACACGAGCCATTAAATGGCGAGTTACACAACTCGAGTTGTACAACTCGAGTTGTACAACTCGAGTTGTACAACTCGAGTTACACAACTCGAGTTGTACAACTCGAGTTGTGTAACTCGAGTTGTACAACTCGAGTTGTACAACTCGAGTTCATCAAAACCCAAGCCGAGTTCTTTCAACAACAACTCGAGTTCAACAACTCGGCTTGAGAACATCTCATTTCATTTTCTCTAGCTACGGTATATTTTTATATGGAATTTTTTGGTGCATCATTAAACGTCGTTGACATAATTTCTATGTTTTGTTTATTTTCGGTGTTCATTCAGTTTCTTGTCAGGTTCTAAAGAAATAACTCTTTTTCATTTGAAAAAGAAGTGGCCCAGCTCCCACATAGATTGTTTTTTAGTTTGCTATTTACATTCTACAATTGTTTTTGTCTCGTTATATTTATAGAAACAAATTTACGCAAATATCGCCAATATATATAATTTAAATGTGTATATATATTTAAATTATTATTATTAAATTTCTGTAAATGTTCTGTAAATGAGACACCCCAATTACTCACTTTGCTTTCTTTACGAACCCGTGTTAGTTTTGCGTAACACAACTCGAGTTCATCAAAAACCGAGGTCGAGTTGTACAACACGGCAACTCGAGTTGTGCAACACGAGTTGTGAACGCGCAACACGAGGCACTGTAAGGCGCCATAAACGATGAGATGAGATGTTCGCAAGCCGAGTTGCTGAACTCGAGTTGCTGTTGAAAGAACTCGGCTTGGGTTTTGATGAACTCGAGTTGTACAACTCGAGTTATATTTGCACAACTCGAGTTGCAAACTCAGCACTATGGCGCCATATATCAGGATGTTCGTGTGGGTTTGTAAACAATCTTTAATGGAGTTGTCTCTACAATGCGTAGATAACTCGTATTAGTGAGTGTATAATTGGGTCCAACCATCTACAGTATGTATATTTGAAGCTGCTGTTAAATTTACATTTTAGGACATGAACAGTTTTTGACAAGCGATTTTACTATTTACCAAGGATGCTAGGGTATAGCTAGGGTATAAAGCTCAATATATACATGTAGTAAAATGAAACAATCCTATCTGATATTTGACAAAAAACAATTAAGCTTGTCTTTATGTAAATGCATTACTTCCGACATTTATCCGATAACAATTGCAGCAAACGATATTTTAGGGTAGTTCAAAACTTGATCTAGTTACGCTTAAAAATGATAAAACTAGATTATAGGTTGTCTTTCCATTACTAAAGTGATAATCATATATATATAATATAAATATTATATATACTAGAATTTTCACTGTCATACAGCCCACGACCAAAGTGATATTGGAAAAAAGAAAGGGTACTGATGGTTGAGAAATGCAATATTAGCAGTCAAATGACACTGCAGTGCAATAGGATAACTGCAATGGTAGCTGTAATGTACTGGGTGTGGGTGTTATTATATACAACAAACAGCAATAATGAAAAAAAAGATTATATATTTATATCTCTCCCCTGCAATAGGAGAAATGCAATATTAGAAGTAAAATGCACTGATATTATTAGAATAACCAATATTATTAATATAGTAATACAGTAATAATAGAAAACCAATGAACAATTTTGTTTACATTTAAAAACGTCATAGCTAACAATATCAAGAAGTATCAAAAAGAATATCCAAACTTAGTAATACAGTAATAATAGAAAACCAATGCGCAATTTTGTTTACATTTCAAAACGTCATAGCTAACAATATCAAGAAGTATCAAGAAGAATATCCAAACTTATAATTAAATATCGTAATCTCATAAAAATCGTTAGAAAAAAATATCATCGTCATATCCTTTACTTACACTGTGTTGGACATCAGTTAGAATACCAAAGTACTCAAATGTGTCTGAAATGCGAGTTAATTTGGAATCGGCAAAAATGAAACGATTTCAGTACTCCTACGTTAACCACCGAAACCTTCGACAATGCTATAGACTGGTGAAAAGTGCACGTTATTCTTTCGTGAAATGCGCACGATTTAATCGTTCTATTCTTTGTCGCTCGGCGTTTCAGTTTTCGGTCTTAACTTTTATAAAAGTGAGGCTTGACAAATTTTAATAACGATTTTTGTCCAAATAAATCTGTCTATTTGTGTATAATCCGATCAGATGGGTAAGTTTTAAGATAATAATGACGGTTTAAAAAAACTTGGTAACATATTTAAATAGGTTTGCATGTGTTTTGTATTGTTATTATACTTTAATGACTCTACAAAACGATGGTTAAATTTGTTGATGAAATTTTGATTCAAGGGTTCATCTCATTGTTGATTAATAATTTTCGGGAGTTGTGTGCACATGTGCATTTATCATAAATCTCCCAACCAATCACTTCGCTCTGTTTGGTCGTGGGATTATTTATATAGTATATTATATATATATATTACCTTATTGGCAATAATTCCATTTCAAGTATGACATATGTAGTATGAAGCATGACATACAATGGTATTTGAAATAAAATACATCGCGGGCTGTAAATATTTAATAGTTAGGGGCAAGAGTTCAACAGCACCTATAACTGTCAATATGCTACAATATGCTATTGCCATTCTGGCCTTCAAACTATGTATTATAAGAAAAGTGTTTTGTGTAATTGAAATTAATTACATGAGAAAACAAAAACAACTGTAAAGGTGTTCAAACTTTTTCAAACATCTTTTAAACTTCAGATCATGAAGAAAATGTTTCGTGCAGGTCAAATAAATGTAAACATAAAGATTATAAAAAGGTTTAGATGTAAATGTGAAATAATTAGCAAGTAATAGCTAAATTAATTCAGTTTTGCTACGATTACAATAAATGATTCTGTTATGATACAATTGATACGAACTGAGAAAACAAAATAAAAATCCTAAATATGTTGAATTAATAATAACAATTCTTGCATAGAAGTGTGTGTGTATATAAAAGGTTACTGTTCCACCAGAAGCTATCCATAAAAACTTTGAATACGACGGCACGAGTACCTCTCGATAACGGCAAAAATGTAAAAATGAAATATTGTACTGATTTTATCTGACCGAACAGAGAGATAATGTGGAGACTTTTCCACGGAGATAATATAAATATCCGCGTGAGAAGAATTGACCTTGACCACACATATAGTAAATAGTAATTGAACCTTCCGAAAAATATTTCTTAACAGGGCATCGTAACGCGTGGCCGCATTAGTAAAATAATCATTGTGCACTATATCGATAGCTGCAATGAAAGACATTCTTTGAGAAATATTGAAATGGAATTTGCCCTGGTTAGGGGCAAACAATTCCCACTTCGATTATTGGGGTCCTTTTCCCGGTGATTATTTAATCTTATTGTCTTACGAGCTTATGTGAAAGATTCAGTAGCAATTACCAAAGAATGACACCGCAATTAAGATCAAGGGAAGTTAAATTATTATTAAGCACCATATAGATATAAAGATTAGCTTACTAGGGTTATCGTTATTACACAATATCTTAAAGGAAGGTCGTTAAGGCAAATAAGTTACCAAATCACTGTATATAGTAAAAGAGCGAATAAATGTACGCCCTGTCAGAAAGAAAAACGTTTCCTAGACTCTAGCAAATCACAAGTGTATCTCCTCATCCTAATCATAACAAATCGGTCGTAGCTTTTACGAGACATTCTTAAGAAAGCTAGCCTTAGTGTAAAAGCAGACTACTGCGGAGACAGGGCAACTAATCAGTAGTTGTGGGTTCATGGTCAGCAAGCCACAAAATCGAATCTCACTGACCCGCTAAATCAGGAAATCCATAACAATATATATATACACTAGCTGTGCTGCCCGGGTAATAGAAAAATCTTTGGACAGAAAATTGATTTGTATTTAATTTATAACAAATTTTGCCATTCTAACTTTCAAACTACTGTACATATCATGAGAAAAGTGTTTTGTCTTATAAACAATGAGAAGTAGTGAGAGTTGTTCGCTATTAGCCTGGGTGCTATTAGCCAGTACGTTTAATAAGGTGAGCGAACAGCTTCTCGTGACATTATGCGATGACCCCGTCATACGCAAAGCCGTTAGGTATTTGCTCTCATATAATGACTTTATTGACAAGTTAGCAACTCAGTTTTTGTAGTCTAGTGGGTAGGGCATCTAACTGGTGAGTGGCAGAGTCCGAGATCGAATCTTCTTTGGTATGGAATCTTTATTCCAAGATTTTAAGATCTATAGCCGGAATGCGTACCAACATGCATACATACTTTGAGCAATACATGCATATATATATAGATTGGAATTGTAACAAACCCTAAATTTACATTATATAGGTATATGATTTTTACAACAGATTTGAGAGAGAAGAATTTTTACTGAAGAGTCAAAAAGAGTGCTGAAAGTCATCACTAAAAAACAGCAGGACACTGAATTTCTAGAGCAGTCCACAGTATTGAGTTTCTAGAGCAGTCTACAGTATTGAGTTTCTAGAGCAGTCTACAGTATTGAGTTTCTAGAGCAGTCAACAGTATTGAGTTTCTAAAGCAGTCTACAGTATTGAGTTTCTAGAGCAGTCTACAGTATTGAGTTTCTAGAACAGTCTACAGTATTGAGTTTCTAGAGTTGTCTACAGTATTGAGTTTCTAGAGCAGTCTACAGTATTGAGTTTCTAGAGCAGTCAACAGTATTGAGTTTCTAAAGCAGTCTACAGTATTGAGTTTCTAGAGCAGTCTACAGTATTGAGTTTCTAGAGTTGTCTACAGTATTGAGTTTCTAGGGCAGTCTACAGTATTGAGTTTCTAGAGCAGTCTACAGTATTGAGTTTCTAGAGCAGTCTACAGTATTGAGTTTCTAGAGCAGTCTATAGTATTGAGTTTCTAGAGCAGTCTACAGTATTGAGTTTCTAGGGCAGTCTACAGTATTGAGTTTCTAGAGCAGTCTACAGTATTGAGTTTCTAGAGCAGTCTACAGTATTGAGTTTCTAGAGTTGTCTACAGTATTGAGTTTCTAGAGTTGTCTACAGTATTGAGTTTCTAGGGCAGTCTACAGTATTGAGTTTCTAGAGCAGTCTACAGTATTGAGTTTCTAGAGCAGTCTACAGTATTGAGTTTCTAGAGCAGTCTATAGTATTGAGTTTCTAGAGCAGTCTACAGTATTGAGTTTCTAGGGCAGTCTACAGTATTGAGTTTCTAGAGCAGTCTACAGTATTGAGTTTCTAGAGTTGTCTACAGTATTGAGTTTCTAGGGCAGTCTACAGTATTGAGTTTCTAGAGCAGTCTACAGTATTGAGTTTCTAGAGCAGTCTACAGTATTGAGTTTCTAGAGCAGTCTATAGTATTGAGTTTCTAGAGCAGTCTACAGTATTGAGTTTCTAGGGCAGTCTACAGTATTGAGTTTCTAGAGCAGTCTACAGTATGGAGTTTCTAGAGCAGTCTACAGTATGGAGTTTCGAGAGCAGTCTACAGTATTGAGTTTCTAGAGCAGTCCACAGTATTGAGTTTCCAGAGCAGTCTACAATGCGGCACTGAGAGTAAAATGTTTATACGCTGTTGGTCACCAAATTATCCATAAGACTGTGATAATAATATTGAGCTACTTGGCACTAAAGTTCACCATGCGACAAAATTATTTATCTCTTGTTTCATCTTCTCAGTTTGTTCTATGCTCAACTCCTGCAACAATAGTGGAGTCTAGAGAACACCCATTGCATTATTTCGTTTTCTTTTCATGTCGATCATGGTAGGTTGTTTGTTTTGCCAGTGGTTGTGTCTGGTGTATGTTTTTTTGTCAAGTTTGTTGGACTCTTGCGTCGGTAAAAGTCACTAATGAATGTTCGTTTCATTACTTCCCCTCTTTGTCAAATTGGCTGAGCAGTGATGGTGTTTAATGCTTGTCTGCAAAGTTACTTTCTCTCTTTGTTCAAATTGGCTGAGCAGTGATGGTGTTTAATGCTTGTCTGCAAAGTTACTTTCCCTCTTTGTCAAATTGGCTGAGCAGTGATGGTGTTTAATGCTTGTCTGCAAAGTTACTTTCTCTCTTTGTTCAAATTGGCTGAGCAGTGATGGTGTTTAATGCTTGTCTGCAAAGTTACTTTCCCTCTTTGTTCAAAATACCAGACTCCAGTGTTCGTGTTGGTGCTTGGACATGTCCTTTTACTGAGCCATTGCATGACGGCCAGTAACTCATTGTGGAACAGAGCCTTAGTGAAGAGCTGAAATTAGTGACTAATCCAGAGAGTGTAATAAAATCTACAAGGTCAGTTCTAGATGCCTGTTTCTTATGTTTTATGTTTTAAGAGAATATTATATATCTTGGATTAGTTTCATAAATGGCCTTTTCTAAATAAATAAGCACACAGCTTGGTTCTAAAATATGTGGAACCTGGCTATTTGCTAGCCAAAGTTATATGCTGACGCCTTGACAAGTTTAAAGTACTGGTGACCACCATAATAATTAGAAGTTACGAAGAAGTAATTGTAGTGACAGTTGTATAAGAGGTCATTGTACTGACAGTTGTATAAGCATGCTGCGGAAATGTAAATAGTAATGAGTAATTAAAAGTTTCATTATCTTTCCAGGGAATACTGCTAAGTTAATATCTTCTATGTTAATATCCGCTATGTTAATATCCGCTATGTTAATATCTGCTATTATTACTGCAAAGCGATGTGGCTACGGTCGAGTGATCGACCTCCTGGCTACCGCAGTCTCGAAAGAAAAGGCTCGGCCACCGTTGAAGACAATCGGATGAACAAAAAAAACATAGCGGAGCCTAAAAAGTAAAAAACACAAAGGGAGCACGAAACGATCGTTAAGGCAGAGTTGCATGCGCACATTCTCTGTGTGTTTGCGTGTGCTTTAATGCCAATCTTACACGTACAGTAGACGCTCCTATAATGTGAATAATCCATTCCAGGAATGTTAACGTTATAGGGAACTTACGTTATAAAAACAGTAGAATACATGTAAATTGCCTAATCCATTCCAAGATCTTTCCAAACCCACCCCTTTCGTCATGCAAAAAAATCTTTACTTAACTCTTTAAATTTGTGGTCTGTACCGTAACTGCTAAATTATTGGTTTGCATCAACAACTTTTCTCCTTTTTATGATCAATCTCACTGGTTTTATAGACCATGATTGCGGTAAATTTACAACAAGTTAATAGGGACTGCACATTTTCGACATTCATTTGCAGTGATTTACTTATTTCTCTAAACAGCAAAGTCTATTTTGCAAAGTGAAACTAATAACCATATTATTTACGTCTACAATAAGGTAAACCAACAAAACCTTTCTACTATAAAAAGCAGTTCTATCTGTTTGTCTTGTAACACTATTTATGGGCCAAAGTTAGGATAACAATAATTTTCGAAGAAACTCCAACTCGTGACAATAAGACTAATTGGCCGACGCTGTAACAGCTGCACCAACTGATCGCCTTTGTATTTATGAACAAATGCACAGCTATTCTATTCGCCTTATTGTCGACACATTTAACGATCTATTGCGTCGAACTAGAATGTCGCGAAAGTTATACATCATCGATATTACGCCAAGCACACGTCATTTCTTCCTCCGCAAGTGCGGCGAAATAAATTAACATTCATATCGATTTTGAAAACTCACCCGACTTGACACTTCACGTTATATGGAATTTTTTATATAGTAGGAAGCAAAAACTTCACATAAATTTTGATGTTATTTAGAATTTATATTATAGGAGGTATATGTTATGGGAGCGTCTACTGTATTCTGATGTATATTATTTATTTAAATATATATTGTTGGAGTTTAATACTCGGTGTTATTCCTTGACTGTTTTGTTGAGTGTACAGCCAATGTCTGCATCCAGCAGGTTTGCCTGCTACATCTTTGAGAGGCCCTGGAAAAGAAGAGGCAGAGGACTGCGGAAAGCCGCAACGGTAGCAACCTCTCTTCAGGAGCATGCCTGCTAGGTAAAAAGGCTAGTCAGAATGGCATATAGGCCACTCAGAAGCCACTATGGCCACTCAAGTGGCATAATCTGTACCTATGTATACTGTACTTACTGTATACCTGTACCTATGTATACTGTACCTACTGTATAACTGTACCTATGTATACTGTACCTACTATATATTTTTACCTATGTATACTGTACCTACTGTATATCTGTACCTATATATACTGTACCTACTGTATATCTGTACCTATGTATACTGTACTTACTGTATATCTATACATATGTATACTGTACCTACTGTATATCTGTACCTTGGTATACTGTACCTACTGTATATCTGTACTTTTGTATACTGTACCTACTGTATATCTGTACTTATATATACTGTACCTACTGTATATATGTATTTATATATACTGTACCTACTGTATATCTGTACCTACTGTATATTTGTACTTATATATACTGTACCTACTGTATGTCTGTACCTTGGTACACTGTACCTACTGTATATCTGTACCTTTGTATACTGTACCTACTGTATATTTGTACTTATATATACTGTACCTATTGTATGTCTGTACTTATATATACTGTATATCTGTACTTATATATACTGTCCCTACTGTATATCTGTACTTATATATACTGTACCTACTGTATATCTGTACCTACTGTATATCTGTACCTACTGTATATCTGTACTTATATATACTGTACCTACTGTGTATCTGTACCTTGGTGTACTGTACCTACTGTATATCTGTACCTTTGCGTACTGACTGTACCTACTGTATGTCTGTACTTATAAATACTGTACCCACTGTATATCTGTACTTATATATACGGTCCCTACTGTATATCTGTACTTATATTTATTTGTACCTACTGTATATCTGTGCTTATATATACTGTATCTACTGTATATCTGTACCTTGGTGTACTGTACCTACTGTATATCTGTACCTTTGCGTACTGACTGTACCTACTGTATGTCTGTACTTATAAATACTGTACCCACTGTATATCTGTACTTATATATACGGTCCCTACTGTATATCTGTACTTATATATACTTGTACCTACTGTGTATCTGTACTTATATATACTGTACCTACTGTATATCTGTACTTATATATATCTGTACCCACTGTATATCCAAGGCCAGCGCGAGCAAAATGAAGCAAAAGCCAAACAAGCGCTTGACTCTCCTTTTTCCTGCCGAATCTGTTCTTATATATGTGAAGAATCTGTTCCTTATACATGTGGAGAATCTGTTCCTTATATATGTGGAGAACGTGTTCCTTATATATGTGGAGAATCTGTTCCTTATATATGTGGAGAATCTGTTCCTTATATATGTGGAGAATCTGTTCCTTATATATGTGGAGAATCTGTTCCTTATATATGTGGAGAATCTGTTCCTTATATACGTGGAGAATCTGTTCCTTATATATGTGGAGAATCTGTTCCTTATATATGTGGAGAATCTGTTCCTTATATACGTGGAGAATCTGTTCCTTATATATGTGGAGAATCTGTTCCTTATATACGTGGAGAATCTGTTCCTTATATATGTGGAGAATCTGTTCCTTATATATGTGGAGAATCTGTTCTTATATATGTGGAGAATCTGTTCCTTATATATGTGGAGAATCTGTTCCTTATATATGTGGAGAATCTGTTCCTTATATATGTGGAGAATCTGTTCCTTATATATTTGGAGAATCTGTTCCTTATATATGTGGAGAATCTGTTCCTTATATATGTGGAGAATCTGTTCCTTATATATGTGGAGAATCTGTTCCTTATATATGTGGAGAATCTGTTCCTTATATACGTGGAGAATCTGTTCCTTATATATGTGGAGAATCTGTTCCTTATATATGTGGAGAATCTGTTCCTTATATATGTGGAGAATCTGTTCCCTATATATGTGGAGAATCTGTTCCTTATATATGTGGAGAATCTGTTCCTTATATATGTGGAGAATCTGTTCCTTATATATGTGGAGAATCTGTTCCTTATATATGTGGAGAATCTGTTCCTTATATACGTGGAGAATCTGTTCCTTATATATGTGGAGAATCTGTTCCTTATATATGTGGAGAATCTGTTCCTTATATACGTGGAGAATCTGTTCCTTATATATGTGGAGAATCTGTTCCTTATATACGTGGAGAATCTGTTCCTTATATATGTGGAGAATCTGTTCCTTATATATGTGGAGAATCTGTTCTTATATATGTGGAGAATCTGTTCCTTATATATGTGAAGAATCTGTTCCTTATATATGTGGAGAATCTGTTCCTTATATATGTGGAGAATCTGTTCCTTATATATTTGGAGAATCTGTTCCTTATATATGTGGAGAATCTGTTCCTTATATATGTGGAGAATCTGTTCCTTATATATGTGGGGAATCTGTTCCTTATACATGTGGAGAATCTGTTCCTTATATATGTGGAGAATCTGTTCCTTATATATGTGGAGAATCTGTTCCTTATATATGTGGAGAATCTGTTCCTTATACATGTGGAGAATCTGTTCCTTATACATGTGGAGAATCTGTTCCTTATATATGTGGAGAATCTGTTCCTTATATATGTGGAGAATCTGTTCTTATATATGTGGAGAATCTGTTTCTTATATATGTGGAGAATCTGTTCCTATATATGTGGAGAATCTGTTCCTATATATGTGGAGAATCTGTTCATTATATATGTGGAGAATCTGTTCCTATACATGTGGAGAATCTGTTCCTTATATATGTGGAGAATCTGTTCTTATATATGTGGAGAATCTGTTCCTTATATATGTGAAGAATCTGTTCCTTATATATGTGGAGAATCTGTTCCTTATATATGTGGAGAATCTGTTCCTTATATATGTGGAGAATCTGTTCCTTATATATGTGGAGAATCTGTTCCTTATATATGTGGAGAATCTGTTCCTTATATATGTGGAGAATCTGTTCCTTATACATGTGGAGAATCTGTTCCTTATATATGTGGAGAATCTGTTCCTTATATATGTGGAGAATCTGTTCCTTATATATGTGGAGAATCTGTTCCTTATACATGTGGAGAATCTGTTCCTTATACATGTGGAGAATCTGTTCCTTATATATGTGGAGAATCTGTTCCTTATATATGTGGAGAATCTGTTCTTATATATGTGGAGAATCTGTTTCTTATATATGTGGAGAATCTGTTCCTATATATGTGGAGAATCTGTTCCTATATATGTGGAGAATCTGTTCATTATATATGTGGAGAATCTGTTCCTATACATGTGGAGAACATGTAATCGAAATTGTGCTAGGGTAGTTGGAATACACCATCCTGATTTATTGACACTGATTTGTTCGAACCTATTTTCGAAATAATGGAAAATTATTTATAAAATTAGCAAGTATTTGTGATATCATAATTTAACAACAAAGATACTTCTCAGTCAATAGATACTATACAAAAAATGAGTAAATACAGTAACAGTAAAAATGATGAAAACATAAACGTTTTGGTGTGAAATATTCGTCTTCTCTGAAAAATTATTATTAGTAAGCTGGTGGTTAGATAGTCTTTCAGGGTTATCCTTGCGATGAGGTACCCTCATCATCCCTCCTCATCTCTCCTCAACCCTCATGGTTCCTATTTATTCTCTATTGCTGCACCTAGTCAGTATATCATTACTGCACATAATGAAATCTATAAACATAATCGATATGATAGGTGATGAAAAGCAAGGAATATCTAGAGTAAAGTCAGTACTTTACCAGACGCTCAAGTATCAGCATGTAAAATGCTACTGAGTAATCGAACATCTTCAACTTTATGTCCACCAGTGGAACATCATATCGAATATTTTGTTTTTTTCGTTCTGCTAAACATTGTATCTGTCTTTACGAATATATTTCATTTACGAATTCTGAGTGATACAACCAACCTGAGGAAACAAAATGCCTTCTGGATACTTTTTCATCTGTCTCTTGCAGATATCATCTTCAGCTGTGCTATAACTGCTCATGTTATACAGGCATTACCATTCCTGTCTCATCTTCCTGGTCTTGGTTTGAGTTCTTCAATAGTAGATGGGCTGGTCGTCGCCTCAACATACTCTCGATACTCTTTGCTAGCCTTTGCTAGCTTTGACAGACACTACGCAATATGTAAACCTTTTAAATATGGATCTTCAAATATTCTGAAGAATGCTGGGAAGGTTTCTTTAGCCATCTGGATTCTTAACCTGGTGTATGGTGTCACCGCTGTAGGACTACTACCAGCTTTAACATGCCTTCTAAGAGGACAGATGGTTACTGGTTCAAGTAACGCACAAACAGTGGTCGTATTGGTTGCATCGCCTTCATTCGTCGTATTACCGCTAATTATTTCCAAAGTTTGTCTTACAGCTGCTTACAAAGAACTCCGAAGGATGAAGAAAAGGCGAGGAGACAAAGAAAGTGATCGTGAGCTGAGAAACACTTTTGGCTTCATTGCTGGTACCTTTATTATCTTTTACGGTACACTTGCTCCTGTGTCTCTTATTCTTGTCTTACAGATGTTTCCTGTCGAACATCAGGAGAAGATTATGTATATAGTAACACAAATCAGTGTTACTTTGCAGTCTTTGTTCGGCATCGGCAATATTGTATTTTACGCGATTTTAAATCCGAAATACATAAGCAAAGCAAAAGAGCAGTTTCGGTTTTTTTGCAAAAAGAGGATCGGCCACCTAGATGACAATTCTGTTGAAAACTGAGCTCGATCGAGCTCTGTTGTTATGCATTTTAACAAATTTAGAAATTTTTCAATTAGTATTGTTTCAGAATTTCTATTTATAATTTGTTATTAGTATGAAGATCATTGTATCATTGTTATTAGTCTGAAGATCATTGTACCATTGTTATTAGTATGAAGATCATTGTACCATTGTTATTAATATGAAGATCATTGTACCATTGTTATGATAGAATATTGTTTTTACTATAATTATTAACTAAACCATGAGTTTCACGGGGTCATGTTTTACCGTTAGCAGCCTTTAGGTAAATGGTTATTTACAAACGTATACCAGCATACTGATGTCATGTGAAAACTTATTAAATAAAAAGTGTGTAGGTAGTAAACAATCCTAGATGTTTGGTTTGCTTATGCACTTTTCTTTTGCAAGCGGAGTAATGACATTTGAAGATTTAATTATTCAAATCATAGAAATCACAATTCACATGGACAAAAGCATAAAGATATGTTTATGTTTCCCTTCACCCTTCCCATACACTTGCATTGCATTTCCAGACATTTCAAAATTCTGCTTCACTTAGCTAACAAACTATACAGTTTTCAAGAAATAAGGGCTGCAGCTCTTTGAGCGGTTTTGTCTAGTCGCTTCTGCAAAATATTACTTGAAATACATTATTTGATTTGTGTGTATTTGAATTTAATGCTGGTCGATATAAAATTAATGTTTTTTGTTAGTGCATAAACTTTTAGAAAACATTAGTATGTTTTAATCCAAGAAAAAGTAAGTTGGCTTGAACTTCTCTAAACAAAACAAATAGTGCAGAAGGAATACTTTATAAACTAAAAAGTATGTTAGCTATTGCATGTTAGACCATATGTGATACTGAATACTGACCCTCCTCATCTCTTCATATTCAACTTGCCCTCCACACGATCAATAACCAAATTATGAGAAGAATTATAAACTCATGGCATTGTCCTGTCTTCGACAAGCCTCAGTTACAAGTAAGCTTTCTCTGACACCAAAGTACAAGCAACTTGCCATGACTCCTGATCAAGGAAATAGGTGCATGAAGCAGCGTGAAATTTCTATCAAATACCTGTTTGGCTGTCACATAACATTTCGAACAGGGAACCATGTTGTTTTTAATGGAAGTATTTAATAGGGGTTACATCTCTATAACACATTCATAGAAGTATTTAATAGGGGTTACATCTCAATGGCACACTCATAGAAGTATCTAATAGGGGCTACATCTCTATAACACATTCATAGAAGTATTTAATAGGGGTTACATCTCAATGGCACATTATTAGAAGTATTTAATAGGGGTTACATCTCTATAACACATTCATAGAAGTATTTAATAGGGGTTACATCTCAATGGCACACTCATAGAAGTATTTAATAAGGGTTACATCCCGATGGCACACTCATAGCAGTATTTAATAGGGGTTACATCTCAATGGCACACTCATAGAAGTATTTAATAGGGGTTACATCTCAATGGCACACTCATAGAAGTATTTAATAGAGGCAACATCTCGATGGCACACTCATAGAAGTATCTAATAGGGGTTTGATTCCTATAGCACATTCATAGAAGTATTTAATAGGGGTTACATCTCAATGGCACACTCATAGAAGTATCTAATAGGGGCTACATCTCTATAACACATTCATAGAAGTATTTAATAGGGGTTACATCTCAATGGCACACTCATAGAAGTATTTAATAGGGGTTACATCTCTATAACACATTCATAGAAGTATTTAATAGGGGTTACATCTCAATGGCACACTCATAGAAGTATTTAATAGGGGTTACATCCCGATGGCACACTCATAGCAGTATTTAATAGGGGTTACATCTCAATGGCACACTCATAGAAGTATTTAATAGGGGTTACATCTCAATGGCACACTCATAGAAGTATTTAATAGAGGCAACATCTCGATGGCACACTCATAGAAGTATCTAATAGGGGTTTGATTCCTATAGCACATTCATAGAAGTATTTAATAGGGGTTACATCTCAATGGCACACTCATAGAAGTATTTAATAGGGGTTACATCTCAATGGCACATTCATAGAAGTATCTAATAGGGGTTTGATTCCTATAGCACATTCATAGAAGTATTTAATAGGGGTTACATCTCAATGGCACACTCATAGAAGTATTTAATAGGGGTTACATCTCAATGGCACACTCATAGAAGTATCTAATAGGGGCTACATCTCTATAACACATTCATAGAAGTATTTAATAGGGGTTACATCTCAATGGCACATTATTAGAACTATTTAATAGGGGTTACATCTCAATGGCACACTAATAGAAGTATTTAATAAGGGCTACATCTCTATGGCACATTCATGAAAATATCTTTCGCTTCTTTTTTCTTTAGTTGACTGGCACGAAGCTAATCAATCCAACTTACCTTTGAAGTAATGTGTATGTGCAGAGCGAATATCCTTGCAAATTTATACATATTGGTATACAATAATAAGGCCTATACATAATGGTACACCATAATAAGGCCTATACATAATGGTACACCATAATAAGGCCTATACATAATGGTACACCATAATAAGGCCTATACATAATGGTACACCATAATAAGGCCTACACATAATGGTACACCATAATAAGGCCTATACATAATGGTACACCATAATAAGGCCTATACATAATGGTACACCATAATAAGGCCTATACATAATGGTACACCATAATAAGGCCTATACATAATGGTACACCATAATAAGGCCTATACATAATGGTACACCATAATAAGGCCTATACATAATGGTACACCATAATAAGGCCTATACATAATGGTACACCATAATAAGGCCTATACATAATGGTACACCATAATAAGGCCTATACATAATGGTACACCATAATAAGGCCTATGCCATAGAAATAGTAAACCCTAGATATGCGAATAATCAAAACAAGTGAGGCCTATCAATAGATGGTGATGATGATGGTGATGAGTAAAGTAAATCAGCTGATCTATGAACTCCTAAAAACTGCTCAATTTTTCCATAATTTGTGCAAGTGAGACTGCATATTTTATTGATAATATATAAAACTCACGTTGGATGAGAAAGGCAAGACTCTTAGACATATGGTAATGGATAATACCAATGACTTAGAAGCTTCTATATCATTGATAATACAAAGAGTGACCAAATAGCAATTAAACTAATAACAAACTAATGAATCAAATGAGATTTAGAAGCAGTTATCTGTGGATAGCATTCTTCAAATTCTTGATGACATCTGTCAAAAAGCCAGGCTGGCACTTTACTGTTTCAGACCATGATCGGATAGTGCATGCATTTGGCAATATAAATTGTGTCCGCAGGTATTCATAAGGCTTGGGAGAATAATAGAGCAATGTTATGACAAACCTTTTTGCTGTAAGTCTTTTTAGTCTTTCTAGGTTTGTTTGTGGTTTTATTTGACAATAATTCTCCCAGACATCCATCCATCGATGCAAGTTCTAAATTGTTAAATTTATTGTCCTTTTTCAGTATTGTGATCAAATTATTTTGAATCCTATTCCTCTGCTCTAATCGATTCTTCTTTTAATATTGAGATACGCGTGACAGCAGGCTGTTTAGGTCTACCACCTGTCGAGGCTGTAAATGTGTCCTGATTGTCACAACCAACTTCTGTCTGACCAACTTCAATTGTTGTACTAGGTTAAGTAGACCAACCGCTGTTGTCGTACTAGGTTAACTAGACAAACCTCTATTGTTGTACTAGGTTAACTAGACCAACCTCTATTGTTGTACTAGGTTAAGTAGACCAACCTCTATTGTCGTACTAGGTTAAAGTAGTATATAGAGAGCAGATCTACACACAAAAGTGACGGATCCAGCGGGGAGATAGAAAAAGGGGGTTGTGAATTAAATTGGCTAGGGGTGTAGATTGAATCGTGTGGAGTTGAATGAGATGTTGGGGTTTGGGGGGAAATTGTGGTGTAGAGTAGGGGGTTGAATTCGAGGGGTTACGGATCCGCTCCTGGCGTAATCGGCGGATTATCTGTGGATGAGTCATCGGATTAGCGGGGGATGAGTCATCCGATTGAACGCGGATTATCGCGGGATTAGTCGGGGGAATCGTCGCGGATTAGTCGGGCGAATCGTCGCCGATTATCGGTGGAATAGTGGGGGTGAATATCTGGGACATCGAGGGCTGGATGGTTTTCCGGAGTGGATCTCGCGGATTATCGAGGAGAGCGAGAGATTACCTACCGGATGAGTGAGGGGGTTAATATCTGGGACACCGAGGGGTTGATTTTCCGGAGATTGTTATATATTTGAAACATGGAATATATATGAGAAAGTGTTTATGTGCAAAGTGGAGAATGTTATATATTTGAGAACGTTGAATATATATGAGAAAGTGTTTATGTACAAAGTTTTTTTTTTTTGAAGATTTGATGTTTTTGTAATGTTGAAGCTCTTGAATGGTTAAGAATTTTAAGGATTTTTTATTTTTCGGTTTTTTATATATGTTGAATGAAAGATCAGTTTTATTACAAAATTATTCACTTTAAAAGATATATTTATATGTATTATTCATTATTTCCATCATCATTTCGTTTCAATAAAAATAAAATAGTTTATGTTTAATTTGAAATATATGAAAGGTACAAGTAGATAAGTCACAATAAAGATAATATAGTATAAATGAAACATTGAATATATATAAGAAAATGTTCATGTACATTCTTTAAAACAAAGTGTACAAGTAGATAAGTCAGAATAAAGATAATATAGTATAAATGAAACATTGAATATATATAAGAAAATGTTCATGTACATTCTTTAAAACGAAGTTTGTATCGAGTTGTTCATCAATCACTCATCGTCATCGGAAATAAGTGAGATAGAAGGATCCTTTTTGCATTGTACCGAACTCTCGTAAAATCTGCTTGCTTCTTCATGTCCCATGACTACTACATCGTAGTATTCGCGAGTATTGTGAGATGTTACTAGCCCCTTCCTTGTATATAATGATACCCGGATAATTTTCTTTCAACGAAAGGGCACATCTCGAAGGCATCGTTAAAGTTCCTTGAACTTCCTCTCCATCAACTTTGGTTGAAAATGCTACAGTTGGTACCACATCCACATTGCCTTCACCATCTTTGTATTCACTTGCTCCAACATTGTGATAGTGGAAAATAGATGGTGCTTTGAACTCCTTGAGATGACGAATCTCGAAATGTTGTATAAGTTTTTCAAGTTTCTTCGATCTCAGATTGGCTAGAGTACGTTTCATGTCTGAGGGAGTTGAGGTTCCTTCTGTTACTCTTCTTAAGTCATGGTAACTTCCCTGTCCATTAGCCTTAGGTTTTAATCCAAGATATACCATAATACTTGGATAAGACAGCGATCCATCCAGAAATCGTTGTGGAGCAAATACAGCAGTAGATTTACTAATCCCATTTTCCACATAGTTGAAGTGAATGATACAGCACGCTCCATGGATCGAATGAGCTTCTTCCGTTTTTGTCACCTCCATAATCAATCCTATTGAAAGATCTGACATTCTCTGCAGTGATTTTGCTTCCATTAAAGTAGCCTTACTTAATGTTCTTAACTTGTCTGCCACATCTTTTACCCTTTGCTCCAAATTCGTTTCGATTTGGTTGGATTTCTTCTTCTTCGTTGAAGGAGTCGTGTTAGAAAGAGTTACAGGTGAAATTCTCTTTTTCGTCATCTTCACTGAACTATTCGATCCAGGTTTTATCACTCCAGATTGAGTATTATCCTCCATAGTTGTGTAGTGTGTTAATTCTCTGAGTTTGAATGAAGAACTGATATCGTTTTAGTAAAATTCTGCTGGTTATATACATATCTCCTCATCAAATGATTAATGAGTTTTGATAAATTTAGTTGCATCATCCATAATATCAGAAGACTTTTCGCGAAATTGAAAATCGCGAGATTCAATTTCGCGAAAGTTGACTATATAATATATATAATGTGTAATTTCGCGAAATCCAATTTCGCGAAATTCACTTTTCGCGAAATTCAATTTCGCGAAAGTTGACTATATAATATATATAATGTGTAATTTCGCGAAATCCAATTTCGCGAAATTCACTTTTCGCGAAATTCAATTTCGCGAAAGTTGACTATATAATATATATAATGTGTAATTTCGCGAAATCCAATTTCGCGAAATTCACTTTTCGCGAAATTGAATTTCGCGAAAGTTGACTATATAATATATATAATGTGTAATTTCGCGAAATCCAATTTCGCGAAATTCACTTTTCGCGAAATTCAATTTCACGAAAGTTGACTATATAATATATATAATGTGTAATTTCGCGAAATCCAATTTCGCGAAATTCACTTTTCGCGAAATTCAATTTCGCGAAAGTTGACTATATAATATATATAATGTGTAATTTCGCGAAATCCAATTTCGCGAAATTCACTTTCGCGAAATCCAATTTCGCGAAAGTTGAGTGAGACAAGTTGGATTAGAAGTGATTTATAGCTTTTGTGCAGGTTCCACCTCCTTGAACTTGACTAGTATAAATACAGCCAAGTTTGATGGACTCACCATTATCGAGAGTTTTTTTCGAACTATTTCTATACCTAACTGGATTATATATCTCACAAAAGTTTGGATTAATTTTACAATTTGGATATCTACGTATAATCTTCTCTCAGAACTTTGGATTATATTTCTCCGAACTAACTGGATTATATATCTCACAAAAGTTTGGATTAATTCTACAATTTGGATATCTACGTATAATCTTCTCTCAGAACTTTGGATTATATTTCTCCGAACTAACTGGATTATATATCGCACAAAAGTTTGGATTAATTCTACAATTTGGATATCTATGTATAATCTTCTCTCAGAATTTTGGATTATCTCTGTTTCACTGGATTATATATCTCCGAAATTTGATTACATCGAGGAAATGTATCTGGCAACTCCCCATTCAGAAGGAGAGTGGAGCAAATCTGATGAGGTAAGTTGATTTACAATAATTGGTGGAAAAAATTTTTAATGAATGAATAAATGTAGAGAGAATAGTAAAATGAGTTTTTTAAATCTTGACAGTTGGAATTCTTTCTCAAAGATGTTCAAGCTTTCACGAGAGCATAATTTAATTTCTTCGGAAAATTCTACTCCTTCCACTTCAATTGATAATAGAGAAAGAAGCAGAAGTAGGGAAAGAAGTGCATCATCCGTTTCAGCTAATAAATATATCTGCTTAGAATGTTTGATTTCATTTAACAAAAAATCAAATCTCAAAAGACATGTCAAGCACATTCATCTCCAATTGAATGAAAGTTCAGAATCGTTTACATCATCAACTAATGATTCTTCGGAACAATATCGCAAATATGATGATAGCTCAATTATTATACAAGTTTCCGATCACCCTTTCATTTTCAAAAAAGTAAAGAATGATTCTCATCATTCTTCATTTCGTTCTGCTTCAACTCAAATTGGAAGAGGAGATCCTACTCGATCTAAGATAACAGTAACTCCTATTACTCGTAATCTTGCTGATGATGAAACCGATGAATCAGATGTATCAGAAGAAGAAAATACAAATGAAATCGAAGAAAATAGTTATTTATCTGATCAACCTACAAATCAAATCGAAAAAAATGAAAATGAAGTGGACGCTGATGATGACAATTTAGTTGGTATTAATGATAGAGTCGAGCCCATCGTTCCTATCGAAAATGAAAGAGAACAAGATAATCAGGATATCATTCCTGTTAATGATGATGAGGAATGGGATGAGTTAATAAGAAGATATTGGAATGCTATGAAAACAAAAAGACGACGAGGAAGAGTTGTTGAAACGTTAAACGTAAATTTATGGAATGGAAATATTCCTCAAGCAGAACTTCCAACTCCAAACCATTCGGAAAGAATATGGAACGAGATGTTGACAACTTGGAATGGGTTACAAACAAGAGCTAAGTTAAATTGTAGTGTGGGATGCATTCTTGAACATAAAACTTCAGGAGAATTAAGATATTTTCATGCTTCATCGAATAATGCTACAATTTTCAAAAAAGCAAAATTGATTACAACAAGACAGGAACTACAGAATTTCTTTGAAGAAATGACAAGACAAGATCTTGCTGCTATAGCGATTCGAGAACGCCCGAATACAGCTTGGAAATTGAATGTAATTACCAATATTTCATTCTATTTCTATAAATTGATTGGAATGGGGCAAATAGGAATGGCTTCAGATCTTCCGACTCACATTCTTAACAATCGACATGTAATCACTATGCATAACATTCCTCGTAGCTGCACTCCTTACACAGACAATCTCTGTTTCTTCAGATGTTTAGCATTGAAGGTAATGTGTAAGTGTTCAAACTGATGTAGTTGCACCAGACAAAGACCAAAACAGCAACTTGTGAAGGTGCTATTTCAAAAGTACTCGAATCACATTTCTTCTTCCTCATCCAACAAAGATCTGATGAATAATTTTCCTGGAATTGAGTTAGGAGACTTAATTTCTCTTGAGAAATGTTTTGACCTCCGTATAACCGTATTTTCTCTGAATGCTGATGAAACCTCAACAGTCATCTGGACATCGTCCCAAAAAGAGGGAAAGGAACTCTTCCTCGATTTGCAGAACTCTCATTTCAGTTTCATCAAGGATGTTAATGCTTATACTAAAGGGTTTAGTTGTCCTTCCTGTGAAGTGAGCTTTACAAAAAGAGGAAATTTCAATAGACATAAATGTAGTCAAGAAGTAGTAACAAACTTCATCTTCGAAGGAGGAAAGTTTAAGGCAACACCTACAATTTTCGAACAACTGAAACGAGAGATAGGAATATCCGTGGCTGAGGAAGATACTTATTACCCCTTTTTAATCACCTATGATATCGAGTGTTATCTTCCAAAATCCGACCTTCCACCAAATTCCAATTCGGTTACATTCACATCGAGACACGAATTGATGAGTATATCAGTTTGTTCAAATGTACCCGGATTTAAGGATCCAAAGTGTTTTGTAAGTGAGGGAGATACTGATTCTTGTATATCTTCTTTTGTTCAGTATATTTCCCAAATTGCTGATGAAGCCCGGGATATCCTTGAAAAAAAACTTTACTACATTAGACAGTTGATGAAGGCAAAAGCTGAAAAGCAAGGAAAAGTTGAAGAAAGATTTAAATCCTGCAAATTTTCCAATCCTCGAGTATACCATTCAAGAGAGGAATTTTGTCATTTATTTAATCGTTTCGACAAATTCATCTCATGTATTCCGATTCTAGGATTTAATTCACAAAACTACGACCTGAATGTGATGAAAGGACCTCTACTTCGATGTCTTCAAGACACAGAAGACGAAGATTTTGATTTTGTAGTGAAAAGAACAAACAAGATGAGCTGTATTCAATCAAGAAGATTCAAATTCTTGGATATTTCCAACTTCATTGCTCCAGGATTTTCCTATGCAAAGTATCTCAAAGCTTTCAAATGCTCTCAACAAAAAGGATTCTATCCTTATGAATATATGGATGATCTTGAGAAGTTGAAACAACCGTTTCTACCAGCTAAAGAATGCTTTTACAGTTCTTTGAGAGATGAACATATTTCGGATGCTGATTATGAAATCTGTTTAAACATTTGGAAACAAGAGAAGATGAAAACGTTAAAAGATTTTCTAGTATGGTACAACAATCTCGATGTAGTACCATTTGTTGAAGCTGTAGAAAAACAAAAAGAAGTTTACAGAACCATGGGAATCGATATGTTGAAAGATGCCATTTCACTTCCTGGATTGGCAGTAAAATGGATGTTGAAACTTTCAGATTCGCCTCCTCATCCTATGAGTTCTCATCATCAGACAATCTCATCACATCATTTCAAAGCTTGTCAACCTGTCTGTCTGATCAAGGAAAGTGATAAAGATATTTACTTTACTATCAAGGACAATATCGTAGGTGGACCTAGCATTGTTTTTCACAGACTTCATGAGTCGAAGAAAACACTGATTCGAGAAAGAAAGTTTGGAAAGGAATCCAAACTTTGTGAACTTATTCTAGGAGTTGATGCAAATGCATTATATTTGTGGAGTATGATGCAAGAAATGCCTACTGGAAACCCTAGAATAAGACGATTCGAAAATGGATTTGCATACACTCATTCTCGAAAAAATAGCATGGCTGCTCATGGATGGTTACAATTTTTGACTTGGAAGGACAATATTCAAATCTTACATGAAAACAACGATAAAGAATTTAGAATTGGACAACATAATCTTCCTGTTGATGGATATTGTGAAGAATCGAATACAGTGTTTCAATTTCATGGATGTTTCTGGCATGGACATAACTGTAACAAGACCAAAGGAATAAGTATACATCCATATAAGAATCGACCCATGAGTGAAGTTCTGGAGGAAACGATAAAGAAGGAAGAATATGTTAAAGAACTTGGATATCGTTTAGTAAGAATCTGGGAGTGTGAATGGAACAAGATGATTGAGGATAACACCGAGATTAAGAACTTTATTAGTATCTTCAACGAAGAGTTTTATCCTTCCAATTCCTTTGCCACCGAGGATGAGATTATTCAGCAGATTATAAAAGGGGAGATATATGGATTCATTGAATGCGATATATCTGTTCCTGAAAACTTATATGAAAAGTTTTCAGAAATGAGCCCCATTTTCAAGAATACATCTTTGAATAGAAATCATCTTAGTGAAAGTATGAAAGAATTTGCTGAAAAGGAAGGAATGCTACCTCAAGAACAACGAACTTTAGTGGGGAGTATGTTTGGAGAAAAAATTTTACTACTCACCACTTTAGCAAAATGGTATCTTAATCATGGATTGATTATAACCAAAATATATCAAGTCATAGAATACACCCCTAGAAGAGTTTTCCAGTCATTTGGAGAATCTGTCTCAAATGCTAGAAGAGCTGGTGACAAAGATCCTGACCAAGAGTTGATAGCCACAACCAATAAACTCATTGGAAATTCATCGTACGGGAAAACAATCACTGAGAAATTAAAACATCGAAATGTCAAGTATATTCAAGGAGATTATGAAGCATCCTTGAGAATACGATCACACAGATTTGAATCTTTGGAGGAAATCGATGATAGCTTCTATGAGTTGACTCAACACAAGCCTTCGGTTAGTAGTATATATTTATTATCTTATTGATATAATTGAATCATAATGAAAAATTTACTTGAGCTAATATATGTAAAGGAATCTAATAGGACTGTATATATATTTATTCAGATGAAAATGGATATACCTGTACATATCGGATTCTCCATATTACAACTGGCTAAACTTCGGATGTTGGAGTTCTACTATGACTTCATGGATAGGTAAGTAATCTCATTTGTATCTTTTAGAAAAAAATATGTATAATGGTAAACATTTGAATGATAATTTTTGAAATGGGAGTATTATAATACTAAGATAACAAGAATTAAGGATTGAAATTTTTTTTATTTTAGATACTTCGACAGAAAGGACTTCCAGTATGTGGCGATGGATACAGATAGTGCCTACATGGCTCTTTCAGCACCTATGGATAATATCGTTAGAAAAGAGATCGCTGATATATACTACAAAGAATATGGAAAATGGTTTCCTAGGATGTATTGCGATCGACACGCGGATGATTTCCAACTCTGTAAATCTGTTCCTACAAAGTTGTGGGAATTACAAAATTGTTGCAAAGAAGTATATCAATATGATATAAGGACTCCTGGTTTATTCAAAGTAGAATTTTCAGGTCATGGAATAGTAGCTTTAAATTCTAAGACTTACTTTTGCTGGAATGATGAAACTCATTCTACAAAGCATAGCAGTAAAGGATTAAGTAAAACTACGAATAGTTTTACAAAAGACACTTTTTTAAAAGTATTACATTCAAGATCTCCTAAGGAAGGGGTAAACAAAGGTTTTGTAAAAAAAGACAATAGAGTGTTCTCATACACTCAACTTAGAACTGGATTAACATATTTTTATTCAAAAAGAAGAGTATGTAACGATGGAGTGAGCACAGAATATATTTTAGCATAATTTTTAGAAGTGAATTTGTTGTTAAGTATATATGATAGTAGAGTTTTGCTCCTCGATGTATTATTACTATAAAATTTTATTTTCTTCATTGGCTCTTCTTTTCGTATATACAATATCAATAATATATAACTAAGCTCATATAAATTCAATATACTATCTAATGTAAAATCATTTCGAATGTAGACTTTCTCATAGTAACATGACTCAAAACATTCTGATTAAAGATTTTGTTCCATTCGAGGTTGCAGAAATAATCCCAGATAACATCTTGGTTCATCTTGACAAAAATGAACAAATTCGTACACATCTTACCGAGGAATGTTTATACTACATTCTAGGAACAGCTGCTTTTAGAAAAGTTGTGTCATTGAAAAGATTAAAGTCCAACTGTGTCTGCAGTGCGTTGGAATGCAGGGAATGTTTGGAATCAACATTATGTGTAAAAGAAATATCGATAACACCCTCAGATTTGAAGATGACCTTTGAATGGGTTGATCTTGAAGCTACCATTCGAGAAGGTAAAATTGGAAAAGAGGTTGATTTAGAATGGATTAACAAATTTATCGCGACCGATTTTAAAACGATGGAAGAAACGATTTTTGAAACCGTGTTTTGGAATA
Organism: Watersipora subatra; assembly: GCF_963576615.1. NCBI lineage: Eukaryota > Metazoa > Bryozoa > Gymnolaemata > Cheilostomatida > Watersiporidae > Watersipora > Watersipora subatra. The sequence goes on from NC_088716.1 coordinate 33,058,509, forward strand.
GAATTCGGCACTACATGACTCATCCTACTCAACGTGATGAAACGAAACAACTGCTCTTCAGAAGACTCATTCATATAGCACAATTTCCATTAATCGGAGAAAGCATGGAAGAGGAAATCGAGCATGAAATTGATGATGTAATTATAGATGAAAAATCTGTTGGATGAAAAAAAAAAAAAAAAGATTCGGAATGATATTAAGTCTACTCCTCTAGATTTCTCCACCATTCTTCAATTTAGCTCTGTTGGTGAAAGAACAAAAAAAAAAAAACGAAGAAAACAGAAACAATGTCGGTTATATTTCTAGAGGAGTTTATTCCAGCTCATCTTAAGGATGGACAATTATCAAGAGTGGTTGTAAAGAAAAACACAAAAAAATTCATCAGAAGAGTTACTGAAGAAACTTTTTACTATGTTATCGGATTCTATATCTATAAACGTTTCGTAACATATTTAGAAAGTCGGTGTGGATGCTTCGAGGGAGCTCGAGGATGTCAATATTGTATTAGAATAATGCAAATACGATATGGAAATGAAGGATTGACTCGACAAGAACTTCATGAGACTTTTGCCCAACTCGATATTGGAACATGTTTGGAATCTGCTCAAATCGGACCAAGGAGTGACAAAGTCCAACTATCATTATTATCCTCACTTGATTGGAACACACCTTCAAACATAATATTAACCGAAACAAGACTTTATCCATATTTGAGAGGAGAAGCCAATGATCAACATGCTACAAATCGTTACTTCAGTGAACTCCTACATATCAATGGGAAGAATTGATAATCATCACAGTTAGACTTTGCATAATTCTTTATATTTAATCACTTTATATCCAAGAAGGATTGACTCATCAAATAGAATTGAATAACTTTTTTTGTATAGTATTTCAAGATAATTTTGAAGAATGAACTATATATATTATATTGACATACTTTTTTATGCATTTTCTTTGCCTACTTCAGTCAAGAGAGTAGTATTTTAAAAAGACACTATGACTATAATGAATTTGCACATTATAATATTTCTCATTTTACGCTTTACGGGAATAATAAATGGAAATCAAAGAATTCAATATGTTACCGATGCGAATAACTGCTTAAGCAGAACACTCAATGAATTTGAAGTTTCATTACTACTTCCATTCGAAGAAACTACTTTATATCACAAGAATAATGAAACATGCGGAAGAATATTTCCATTGGACTACATTCATTGTGGTTATCCATTACCAGGCAATCACAGATTTGCGTGTAAAGAACTACTAAATGAAGATGAAACAGATGGAAAAAACCTATACCTTAATCCTATAGTGTCAGCTTCATCGGAGCAAGTTCTAACATATTCTGAATGTGAATATTCAGTTCAAAATTCCACAATCGATATTCTAATTGATTTCAAATTATTCTACAGAGGAGAATTATGTGGATATAACTCTACTCTTTCAATGTTGCAATGTCCTCCAGGATCGAATTTTCAAGATATTGACTTTATCTGTAATCTTCAACCTATTTCAAATTCTACTACACCTAAAGATACCTTCATATATGATAATATTGGAAATAATGAAGGATTAGATTTGTTACTTCCTGTTCAGTTTCTCAATTCTTTGGGAAAATCAACTCTTATTTTAGTTCTTCGATGTGACACAGAAATTGATGAAAGATGTATTCCAAAACTTTCCTTTTTAAAACGAATGACAGAATGATTTTGAATTTTTTGTAACATTTATAGTTTATATTTTATAATAAAAACTTATCTCTCATTCAACCAAATATATAACAATCTCCAGAAAATCAACCTCTCGGTGTCCCAGATATTAACCCCCTCACTCATCCGGTAGGTAATCTCTCGCTCTCCTCGATAATCCGCGAGATCCACTCCGGAAAACCATCCAGCCCTCGATGTCCCAGATATTCACCCCCACTATTCCACCGATAATCGGCGACGATTCGCCCGACTAATCCGCGACGATTCCCCCGACTAATCCCGCGATAATCCGCGTTCAATCGGATGACTCATCCCCCGCTAATCCGATGACTCATCCACAGATAATCCGCCGATTACGCCAGGAGCGGATCCGTAACCCCTCGAATTCAACCCCCTACTCTACACCACAATTTCCCCCCAAACCCCAACATCTCATTCAACTCCACACGATTCAATCTACACCCCTAGCCAATTTAATTCACAACCCCCTTTTTCTATCCCCCCGCTGGATCCGTCACTTTTGTGTGTAGATCTGCTCTCTATATACTACTGGTTAATTAGACTAACCTCTATTGTTGTACTAGGTTAAGTAGACCAACCTCTATTGTTGTACTAGGTTAACTAGACCATCCTCTATTGTTGTACTAGGTTAAGTAGGCCAACCTCTATTGCTGTACTAGGTTAACTAGACCAACCTTTATTGTTGTACTAGGTTAACTAGACCAACTTCTATTGTTGTACTAGGTTAATTAGACTAACCTCTATTGTTGTACTAGATTAACTAGGCCAATCGGTTAAAAGGCAAGTGCATAAGAAAGTAAAATATAATATCATGCTTGAAATGCAATAATGTGGTGACAACACAACACCATGAGGTCCATGGTATGAACACGCTAATTTACATCAAGTCATCTTAGAACTATTTAGTAGGAAAAAGTAAGCAGTTATTTTGCTGTTTTGTCAATAATACAATAGCAACCCTATAGTTGGTCATGCCTATGCTTCTATTAGTTGCATTATACTTCTCATACCAATTTTCATGCCAGTATAGTAACGCGCGGTATTATCTCTTTGCCATTTGACAGAGTTTATAGCACTAATTCACTGATCATGACTTGGCCAGCATAATTAAACTAAAATACAGCCACTTTCTATAAAAGTGAAACACAATGCCACTCGAAAGGATAAACTTACTAACAGACTTAAAATGCATTGCCTCAACATCTGATGGCAGCAATAGCATTTACTTATTGAAGTACCGTTATTCGAGTTCCAGTTACTTGTACGATAATTCATGGAAGTGTGTCGATAAAATTAAAATAAGCATATATGTAGCAGCACCATAACTTTACGGTTTTGAAAAATATCAGTTCTGTAGTCAGTGACTAAAGTAATCGCTTGAAAGATGTACTTACAGCACTCAACATTGCATCATAAGGAACAACGAGAGATGTACTTACAGCACTTTACATTGCATCATAAGGAACAATGAGAGATGTATTTACAGCACTCTACATTGCATCATAAGAAACAACAAGAGATGTACTTACAGCACTCAACATTGCATCATAAGGAACAATGAGAGATGTATTTACAGCACTCTACATTGCATCATAAGGAACAATGAAAGATGTACTTACAGCACTCGACATTGCATCATAAGGAACAACGAGAGATGTACTTACAGCAATCGACATTGCATCATAAGGAGCAACGAGAGATGTATTTACAGCACTCTACATTGCATCATAAGGAACAATGAGAGATGTATTTACAGCACTCGACATTGCATCATAAGGAACAACGAGAGATGTACTTACAGCACTCGACATTGCATCACAAGGAACAATGAGAGATGTATTTACAGCACTCTACATTGCATCATAAGGAACAACAAGAGATGTACTTACAGCACTCTACATTGCATCATAAGGAACAACGAGAGATGTACTAGCAGCACTCTACATTGCATCATAAGGAACAATGAGAGATGTATTTACAGCACTCGACATTGCATCATAAGGAACAACAAGAGATGTACTTACAGCACTTTACATTGCATCATAAGCAACCACGAGAGATGTATTTACTGGATATGTACAGTACTTAGAGTACTGTAAATACCCAGTACTAATATCTAGTAACTACAAAAATCCTGTTACAACAAAATTAACAAATAACAGAAGAATAAGTCTAATACTATTATAATATTAATATTAATGTTATTATATTATTACCATTATACCATCTAACAAAAATTAAGCTTGATGCATTCTCAAATCAACTGGTGTCACTGAGTATGAGATATGAGTAAATCAACTGGTGTCACTGAGTATGAGATATGAGTAAATCAACTGGTGTTACTGAGTATGAGATATGAGTAAATCAACTGGTGTCACTGAGTATGAGATATGAGTAAATCAACTGGTGTCACTGAGTATGAGATATAAGTAAATCAACTGGTGTCACTGAGTATGAGATATGAGTAAATTTAAGAGTTGAGTACCAGTAATTAGTTTGATAACCAAAAAAATATTTAAACAAATTAACAAAAGCAGACACTGAGTAAAGCGCATGACCACATTTAGCTATCAATTTGTCGCATTATACGAGTTTTAGAAACAACCTTGGAAATTATGATGGTCAATGAGAGAATCAGCCAATGATGAGAGGACTCTTATCTTTAAAGAGTAACATGAAATTAAGAGAAAAAAATAGTTTTATCACTTCCGGAATCTTGAATTCTAAACACAATTCAAACGGACGGTGAAGTCAGCAGAGTACAAAAATTGAATAAATTATGTGTTTTTGTTACACTCACTTCCTAGAGTAGAAACTTAGTTGAGTTGTGTTTATAACTAAGCTAGCATCTATCTCTGAAATTAATGAAGAAATCAGATGGGTTGCCGAAGGCTAATTATACCTTAGTTTAGACTGATAATTACGGTGAACTAGTGAGTTAAATGAACCAATGCCCCTAATATGCTAAGGAACTTTCAAAACCACCAGCTATCTCTTGCTACCTTTTTTTGTCTATGACACCATACTGTCTTCACAATTTGTTATGTGTGTGGGTGCAGCGTATGTGTGAGGTGTGTATGTGAGCTTTACTCAGTGTCCGCTTTTGTGAAGCGTGTTTGTGTATAGCGTGTGTGCTGTGTATGGTGTGTGTGGTGCAGCGTGTATAGGTAAGCTTTGGTACTATAACATATATTAGAGGCTGATGAATTAGTAGCAAGAAAAAAGTGAACATCACGCGTTATGTTCCTGTATGCAAATACAAAAGGCGTTTCCTCGTCGCTTAGCTTGTTTGCTGTTTTTAACTTTAAATTTAATAAACATTTAACTTTTAAATAAAGGTTTAAATTTTTGATAACAAACAGCTTTTATAATAAACATGGAACATTTAGGTTTATCAAAAACTGCTTAGTAAACATTAAATGTATTCAAAAATACATAATTTAAAATTTTACTTTAGGCATATTAAAATATCCCAGAGTAATCTCAAAAGAGTTGACAAATGAATATTGTTGTTGGTTATCATGATCTGTAAAATAGGCTGAAGTAATGTTAGTTCACTTTTTACACCTGCGAGACTTCATAACTAACACTTTTTATACCTGCGAGACTTCATAACTAACACTTTTTATACCTGTGAGACTTCATAACTAACACTTTTTACACCTGTGAGACTTCATAACTAACACTTTTTATACCTGTGAGACTTCATAACTAACACTTTTTATACATGCGAAACTTCATAACTAACACTTTTTATACCTGCAAGACTTTACAACTAACACTTTTTTTATCCCTGCGAGAATTCATAACTAACCCTTTTTACACCTGCGAGACTTCATAACTAACACTTTTTATACCTGCGAGACTTCATAACTAACACTTTTTTATACCTGCGAGACTTCATAACTAACACTTTTTTATACCTGCGAGACTTTATAACTAACACTTTTTTATACTTGCGAGACTTCATAACTAACACTTTTTATACCTGCGAGACTTTATAACTAACACTTTTTATACCTGCGAGACTTTATAACTAACACTTTTCAACTTTTTTTCAGATTTAAGAGTTATCTTCGTCACCTTAAAAAATAGAGTATTCATAGTTTTGGCATATTTGGTATTACAATCAAGGTATTTGATGTTTGTTTTCTCTAACATTTATGTAACTCCTAGCTGGATGCACGGGTAATAAAAAAGCTTTTATATATACTGTATTTTTCATTTTTATTTACATATTCAACATCAATATTTACTTATTTATTTAGTATGTATAACTGTTCATTTATGTAACTACTACTTATTGCTATTCGTGTGTATAACTGTTCATCTATGTGACTATGCAAATATTTCGCTAAAACAAAAACACTCTGTTTCACTGGCAAAACGTACGAGTCGATAGGTATAGTGACAGCATGGATGATGTGACGACAGGAGGAGCTCAAACCGCCTTCACATCCCACATATTGCCGGTTGTGCCTACCTACCGACCCGCGTGTTGGGCCAATGCTCGCTGCTAAAATAAGCTCATTCAAACTTTAATTTAGGACTTGAAGCAAAGCTTAATTTGTTACTGAGGAATTGCTGACAATAAAACTAATTGCTTTACTTATTCTGTTGCTTATTTGTTCGCACAACCATCATTTGAGGCTGATAAATGTTGAAAGATAAGGTTTGCAGAGCGTTGTCATTTCGCAATACTTCTTTGTGATACCATCTAAGGAGAAATTTTGAATGTTTACTTTTTGTATTGTATTTGTATTGACATTAATTGTTATATAATATTGTACAATATTATGTAATATATATATAATCTCTTTTTCTGTTTTTAATTTACTAATAATGATGAATGAATGTACTCTCTGTTTTTTAAGGTAAAAATGCTAAATGGTGCTATGGTTCTATGTGTAATTGTTAGACTCTGGACCTTGAGTTCAATTTTTCCCAAGACAAAATCTGAATGTAAACAGAGTGGCACTTCTGCTCAACAAAAATCTGACTCTTGCCGTAAAGCAAAATTGAGCCAACAAACTAGTTAACGGAGAAGGGCTCTATTATAACTTTCCTTTAAATTGTGTTCAGACAGTATCACACTGTTGCCAATAATGACCTCAAGTATCAATGTTCACAACAAGCAGTGTTAGAACTCCGAGGCCGTGAACTGTCTGTGGGTAATTACCGTAAAACCTCTAATTGAACGCCATGACGCTCTATTTTTCAATCCTTCCTCTCTAGTGGTTGTCAATTAGAGGTGGTGTTTAAATAGAAGCTGGCGTTGTAATTTTTAAATGGCTCGTCAGAATTTGGGGAAGATAAATTTAGCCCTTTTACGGGTGTAGCGAATGTTGCCGATATTTTGCCCTCTCTTTCCGGTGAAGAGATATTAATTAAACCTTTTGCATTTCATAAATCTGCTAACTTACCTCTAACTTGTCAATTTTCTTTTAATAAATGTGAATTGAAAAACCAAGATATTTCTCTACCAGTTGATATCTAATGCTTGCGATTAACCTACAATGGATGATATTATCGCCTGCATCCTGCTTTGTTATTGCTTCAGTGTTATTATGTTATGCTTAAGTGTTATTATGTTATGCTTCAGTGTTATTATGTTATGCTTAAGTGCATATTTGTTATTGTCTAAGTTATTGAAGCTTTCAACTTTTATCTCATTTTAAATTTGAAGACAGATTGTTATTTTATATTTATCTTTACTAGTGTTGCATAAAATCTCATTGCACTGATTGATATGTTTGCTACAGTTTGCAGCCAAAGCTAGCTTTTTATGTGTAATAGAAGACGAATTACGAGTGTCGATCAATTGTATGATCA